>NC_056715.1:14807050-14967050 GCF_018831695.1 Puntigrus tetrazona | reverse complement strand
CTTAATTGTTGTTTCTTTCTTGTGCACAAACTGTATTCTCGTAGCTTCGTAAGATTATGGTTGAACCACTGATGTCACACAGATTATATCATCGAGCTGCACGCTTTATCCTTGCTACGTTTCTGAGTCTTGATCATGTGATCACTTTGCTGGCTGTAGGAGGTCAGAGAGCTCTCCGAATGCATCAAAAATATCTTAATTTGTGCTCTGAAGATGACAATTTAATTTTTGGATGAACTACCACTTTAAATATTTTATTTGTGCTTTGAAATATATTGTTTTATGTGGATATAACCATCAACAACATCATGGGATTGTATGTACTTCACTAACACCACTAAGTACACATGTTTGTATGTTATGATTCACCTTGTTAATGGTTTATGACTTATATCATAACTCTTTAATGAAGACCTTTTTAAAATCCCTAAGATCAAGTCACTCGATTTCGGCGGTGCTCTGCAGTTTTGGAGAAATAGTTGTGTTTCGTCGTTTCTGTCTGACGCTTTCTGCAAATCTCTTTCTAGACTAGGACTAATTACTTAGGTCGTGAGCAGCTTGTTTATTAACGAATTGAGGAGTGAACGATTAATGGGGCAGTTCACCAAAATATTTGCTGAAAGCTTACTCGCCCTCAGGCCATGCAAAGATGTAGATGAGTTTGGCTCTTTATTGGAGCGTTGGGAAGTGGATCCTCTGCAGTGAACGGGTTATACAAACGTCACGATAATTCACAAGCAATCCGCACAAAGTCTGAATCAGGAGAGCAATATGCACAGATCAAGTGCAAACAGTTCTAAACTAATCGGTCAGTGGATTTTGACGTGAGAGGTCAACAGGGAATGGGATTTTTCACTGGAGGAAGCATAATTATGGATTATGCAATGGTTTTTCATGGATATGTGTCTTACAAGCATGCAGCTTTTCACTTCACAAGGTGTTAATCGATGGGCTGAAGTGTTTTTATCAGCCGTTTAGACTCATTCTGACGGCACCCATTCACTGCAGGATCCATTGGTGAGCAAGTGATGCCCTAAATTTGTCCACATCTGTTCAAACTCTGGCCTGAGGGTGGGTGCATTTTCAGTTTTGGGTTAGCCTTTGCTTTAATGGATCACTCACACAACTTACTGCAGCTCAGTCTACTGGCACGACCATGTAACCTGCAGAAAGGGTTACTGAATCAGTTTATCTTGACCAAGTGAATCAAAGGATTCAAGTTTCCACTCTTTCTACTAATGGAAGCAGCAAGTAAATATGAGTTGACGGCTGATGTAACATTTTATGGCGAGGATGTAAGAACTACAGTTACACAACAGTAATAACTCTACTATAATATCTAGCGTTATGTATACATTTTTACCCTCATTACATTCAGAATTCTCTATCTTCACGTGACTCTTTTTGCGGCTCGTTTTGAATCTTTCTCTTATCTCTGCACATTACTTTTACTCAAAGCAAATTCTAATGGACACTGTGTGTTTTTTTCTTTTTCCACAGTTATTATACTTAGGATTTCTTCCTTCACTGCCTCTATGATGTGTCCTCTTCTTGTCACTGTTAAGTGGCTCCTTAGCGGCTCTTGTTTCATTAGCTCACAGGATGCAGTCTGTGCAGACACTATTGTCATACATAATCGGCACTAGCACAGAGCAAGAGAACTCAAATGCCCTTTTGTGAACAAGGGATTTATTCCAGGGTTTATTTTTGTATGTGTGTGTGTGTGTGTGTGGGTCGGATTTGGGGGGGAGGGGTATTTCCCCAGATGTCAACATCTAAATGTTTTTCCTTACGTAGGAGCTTCGTGGTTCCTTCGCATCACCTTATCTGAGTCCCAGCCAACCTGACAGGTCAGTGACAAGAGTCTTAAGCGGTTTCCTGTGGATTGACGATATATGCACTGTGAAGTTTGTAAAAGAGAGTTCTGAAAGTCTTTTGATTAAAGGAATGTGTAATATTATTCACGGAGATAATTCTAGCCATTGTTTTGTTGTAAATGTAAAATTGCTGTCGAAAATGAATTCATTTGCATTTGCATAGCTGTTTCAAAATATTTGCAAACATATTCCAATGCTGTTTTGTGATTGTTGCGCCTTCGTAACGAGGCCGTGGTTAAGCTGCGGTATTAAACGGACCTTTTCGTGTTGTGTAGAATGATCGAAGAGGGAAGTAAAAGCAGCAAGTCCATGGTGGAGAAGAGACAGCTCTTCATGGAGATGAGTGAGTCGCTTTCTGCACAGTGCACCGCACACATATACAGAGGCCTTGTCGATATCTATTCGCCCTTCACTGCCACAGGGCACTAGGCTGGCACAAACTAGTGCCTCTGGTTGGAAGGTAAAACTGATTTTGAGAAAACAGCAGAACCAGGTTGATGGTCCAAGTGAAAATGCGATATAAAATGTCACGGTTGCTTTGTATGTTCAGAGTATTTTTGCTGAAAATTTGATAATGTGACTGTGCCTTTATGCTGGTGATGTCTGTAATATTGGAGCTCGAAAGCCTGGATTTCTACACTCTTAAAAACGAAAGTTCTTTATTGGTATATATGGTTCCGTCAGAGAACCTTTAACATCCGTGGAAATGTTCCGTTGCGCAAAAGGTAAAGATATAGTACAAAAAGGTTCTTTAAGTTAATTAATAAAATGGTTCTTTTTAAAACTGTTCTGTTTGAGAACCCAAAATTATTCTGGAATGGAATGCGAACTGTTAACCTTAACCCGACACTATTTATATCGTTAGTAATATATGGATTCCTTGAATGTTTTGAAGGTATATTTAGTTGAATGCAATTCTTACCATACAGTTATTTTATTCATTAGCCATCTGTTTTTAAAAAAGTACTAAGTGATTTAATAAAAATGCACTCAAGAATCGTTTTGGAGTTATTAACATGATGTCAAAATTAGAATTTTTGGGCAAACTATAATCAGAATCAGAATGAGCTTCATTGCCAACAGTGTACAAAATGCGAATGAAATAAAATAGTTTGGGGCTTTTTAACGTGAAAGTAACAAAACTCGTTTTCACCAGGGGCACAAAACTTTGATGTTATTCGCCTGTCGACATATAGGACGGCATGTAAGCTACGTTTTGTTCAGAAACGATGCAACCGTAAGTTTTCTCTCCACCTTGTTTATTTTAAAATACCGTTTTACTTTGGTATGTGAAATACTTCTGTGTTTTTAACAATCTCACTGGTGTGCTTTTCCTGCCGTAGTTCATCTGGTGGACGTGTGGAACATGATTGAAGCTTTCCGTGATAATGGGCTTAGCACGTTAGACCACAACGCGGAAATTAATGTGTCACGCCTGGAGACCATTTTGTCCTCCATCTTCTACCAGCTCAACAAGCGGCTGCCCACCACCCACCAGATAAACGTGGAGCAGTCAATCGGCTTGCTGCTAAACTTCATCGTGGCCACTTATGACAGGTGTGTTGTTAGTGAGGGAGATTTGTTTTTCTCTCAGGGGGTCCCTTGTGGCAGTATGTCCCTGCAAACCTGATGGACTGTGAGTCATATGCATCGTGACAAGAGTGAGTGTTTGGAAGGCATAGGCTCTGTTCCAGAACATAGTGAGGAGCTGCCTACGGAGACAGCATTTCAAGACACTGAAAATACACTAATAAGGTGGAGGCTATCAGGTAGGCAACCTAATTATGTTGCCTGCTAAGATACAACATGTTTTTTGCAAGCAAAATACAGCCAGATATCCACATATTATACATCCAAATATATATTTACTTTTAGAGGCATATCAATACTTGTGAATTGGGACAACATAAGCAAATAAAACCAACAAAACAACAACAAGTCTCTGTTAGTTGCATACGAGTCCCTCGGTTGTCCTTAGCCTGAAAATAATGGATGAAAGCTAAAAACTATGAAAGTTAAGAAACAAACACATACACACAGAAGATGCTGCACAGGGGTTGATGAGTGAAATGGATCGGTGGGTCAATTTTGAACTGGTTTATTTAAACGAATCGATAAAACGAAGCAGTTCACTAAAATGAATCAGAGGACATTTTAGCTTCCTGTGCACAATGTGACGGAAAAAAAGGTGCCTGTTGCAAAAAGTAGTTTTTGTACACTATACTATAATCAAAAAGAGGTACAGAAAAACATAGTTCATGTAATATTTACTTTCTTTCAAACTAAAGCTCATAAAAACTGGGGAAAAGTAGTATGTTTTAACTATGTGGTTGTGGGCCTTGTGACACTATGAACATTACGTGTTCTGTTTACACATACGTTTCCAAAAGATGGTCTATAAGAGTACGAAATTTTGTGTAGTGCAAACATTGAATTTACTTTACAGAGGCTTAGGATTGCTATAACACAAGGTCTCCTGATAATGTGTTATTTGTGTGTTCAGTGAAGGCCACGGGAAACTCACAGTGTTTGCTATGAAGGCAATGCTAGCTACCATGTGTGGCGGTAAAATACTGGACAAATTACGTTGTAAGTATCATGCCTATGTCCCGTACATATCAGTTATTTTACAAAGACACAATAGACATTTTTTTGTAAAGCGAAGTTCATATATGCTGTGTAAGGCTTAACGTTTATTGATTAGCATCTATGGAAGTAGTCATTTTTCTCTCTTCTTTTTGCTAAGTAGTAAAATTTGTCTCTGCTTAACTGTCAGTATTTCCCAGTTTTAAAGACTGTAAGCTGACAAAATGTTTTATAATATGCAATAAGTCTATTTTAGCCTATTTTATACACACACAGGCTTTTATTTTAAAATAATATGCAAAGGGACTTTTATGCCAAAACGTTTAACTGAGAGTTTGGCTCCCCCTTCTGTACATAATGTGTACTGAGCTCAAAATGACCTGTAAAATGTTTTCTGGATGCTCATTTAAAGGCATCTCAGAACTAAAAAAAAAGACAGTAATAATGTGTTTTCATTTTTACAATTGCCTTTTAGCTGTATAGAAAGTTCTGGTCAGAATGATTTGCATCATTTTTGTGAAATAACAGTTAATTTTACTCGGATGGCTGTGCAATGAGCATCATTTGATCATTTTTATTGATAATAATTAATGTTACCTATTAGATATCCTCATGCGTTACAAAAAATATGTAAATGAATAGTTAGTTTGAACAATAAATATACTGAAATGTATTTCATGCTAAGTATGCTAAAGTAGCTAGTTAATAAACATAGCCAACAATTGTACTTCTGGTAAACTAACCTGGTATACTTAAAGTGATGATATACTGAAGTATATCTATGGAACTTTTGCAAATGTACTTCAGGTAGTACACTTCAGATATATGGATATTATCACACAAGTGATAGTGATGTTAATACGCCTCTCAGGTGTAATATTAATAAATGCGCACTGTGAACAAGTTTAATTATAGTTCTTATATCAGTCTCAAATAATATGTGGTAATTGTTAACAAATTCAGCATGAAAAAATTGACATTTTTTACTAGGGTTGATATAAGCACTTCTTTCTCTTTCAGATATATTTTCGCAGATATCTGACTCAAATGGGGTGATGGTCTTTGCCAAATTTGACCAGTTCCTGAGGGAAGTCTTGAAGCTCCCCACGGCGGTGTTCGAGGGGCCGTCGTTTGGCTACACCGAGCACTCTGTGAGAACATGCTTTCCTCAGCAGGTGAGTACACTAATCAGCTTCAAATAGCAGCAAGAGTCCCTTTAAAACGATCAGGATCTCATTCAACCTGTCCGGGAGCCTTAGAGGCTTTCGCTAAGAGCGTCTTTATCTGTGCTTTGCCAGAAGAAGATCTTGCTGAATACGTTTTTGGATGTGTTGATGGCAGATCCACCCCCGCAGTGCCTCGTATGGCTACCTCTCATGCACCGACTCGCTAATGTAGAGAATGGTACGTGGCTTTTTTGTATCTTACTTCCCATCGACCGCCGCGTCTGGACACCTCGCTCGCGAAATACGCTAAAAAGCAGCTCGTGACTGTCTTTGTGCTGCTGTCCCCGCAGTCTTCCATCCAGTGGAATGTTCTTATTGCCGGAGTGAGAGCATGATGGGTTTCCGCTACCGCTGCCAGCAGTGCCATGGCTACCAGCTTTGTCAGAGCTGCTTCTGGCGTGGTCATGCCAGCGGTCCCCATAGCAACCAGCACCAGATGAAGGAGCACTCCTCGTGGGTACGTAGTGTTGGTTCGCCCCAAAAATGGAAATTTCGCCTTCATTCTCTCGCCCTCGTGTCATTCCAAACCCGTGTTCATTTATTTCTTTCAAGAAACACAAAAAGAAATGTCAAGTGGACCATTCAAGCTGTTCTTTAGCTCATAACCAAAGTCAGTGGTGATTTAAAATGCCCTAAAATAACAAAAGAAAAAAATATGAAGGTACGTTATTATAATACTTATGTATTCATATTCATATGTTATGCTCAGTGGCTTAGTTAGAGCAATAGACCAGAACAGATTTCAATTATGCAGTCTAAGGTTTGACAGAAATTCCTGTCCAAAGACATTTCTGATCATGATATTTAAATATAAAATAATATTATTATTAATTATACTGTTATACTATTTTAATGTAATACTATAATGATGAACAGTAAGATATATATATATATATATATATATATATATATATATATATATATATATATATAAAATTAAATGTGTTTCTTAGTTTTTAGGTTTTTTTCCTATTTTTTATTTTAAAACAGCACTGAATTTACTGCATCATTCTCCACTTGTCAGATTCACATGATCCTTCATAAATTATTCTAATCGTGCTAATTTATTATGTTGTAAACAGTGCTGCTTAATATTGTTTGGATCCTCTGAGAAATAAAAATGTAGAAAAAATACATTTGTGGTACAATATACACTACTTTTCAAAGGTTTGGGTGAGCAAAATGTGTTAAATAGATAAAAAGTACCAGTAAAGACTTCCAAAAACAGTATTAAACACTGAAGACTGGAGTAATGTCTGATGAAAATGTAGTGCTGTGTTACAGATTTTTTAAGTAAAATTATAAAATAAAGATCACAATATTAAAAATTGCTAAAATATTTCTTAATATTACAGTTTTTTTTCCATATTTTTATCAAATAAAAGGCCTTGATGAGCATAAAGGACTCCTTTAAAAAAAATCTCAGATCCCACTCCTTTAAACAGCAGTAAAAAGTTCAAAAAGCAGCATTTATTTGAAAGAAAAATATGAATGACTTTGATCAATTTAATACATTCTTGCTAAATAAAATAATTTCTTTGCAAAAGGAAAAAAAAAAGCAATCATACGGACCCCAAACCGTTCAATATAAAAATTGTTTGGCCACGAGTGAAGGGTGGATGAGCAACAAGTCTTTTGTCTCCTTTTAAACGTCATTCTTCTCTAATTCAGGATTTCGAGGGCTTCGTGTTTTCCAGCGAGTGAGTTATATTGATAACATTTTTAATACTCAAGCGTCGTTCCAAAGCCCAGTCACACTGCTGGAAATTACAGCCCAGGAAACGATTCACGCGGCCTCCCAAATCCAATTATAAGAGCCCTCCACCTCATTCTTACCGCCTTCTTTCTAACCGCAGAGCAAGGATTTTGCTGAATCACATTTTTTTCATTAACTTTCAATGAAATGTATCACATATATATATCTCTCAATTAAATTACACGAACATCTCTGAAATGGCAAGTAAGTGACTGTAAAGAATAAACATGCATGAATTCCCTCCTATATACCGCAAACCAGCATATAATTGAACTGCATTAGATTTTATTAGCTAAGCGGATGTGAGGCATCGCATTTAGCATTTATTTTTCACTCATTTTACAGAAGTCCCCTGCAAAAAAGCTCAGCCATGCCATCAGTAAATCTCTGGGCTGCATGCCGATCGGAGAGCCGCCTCACCCTGTGTTCCCAGAGGCATCGGAAAGACCTCAGGACCTCGCACACACCACGTAAGAGCGCTTATCCAATCAAATTTCTCATCTCTGTACGTCACGTACATCCCAAACCATTCATTCACCGCGTTTCGGAGCAACAACAACAAACGGCTTGCGTATTTGCCACGGCATAAGAACGCAAAGTTGATCCGGACGGGGGTCGCGGCTTTAAAGCGTTACCGTTTCTTTACATTCGTATAACAGTCAGGTTCTAGCCGCGTCCTCTTGCCTGAAATTCCACAGTATTTGTTTTTTTTTATTTCTATAGCCAGAGCGAATATCGATCTGCAGATCTGTCATGGGAAAGAAATGTAATTAGGAAATGCCAAGAAGAAAGATACTGTGTGTAGAAATATACGGGTACAGTTTTCTCGTTTACTGAATTATAAATATCGGGGAGCTGAATCAATCTCGCCAGACCTTCGCTCTAAGGAACAGGCCTTGGTCTATAAGCACTTTCATTAACTGACACATGAACTTGGGGATTGATGAAGACCATAAAACTGCAGAACATATGTGCCCTCCTCTGGAGGGAAAGTGTAGCAGATTTACTGTGTTCATTTATTCTACTGATAAAGTACCGGCGTTATTTGATTATGAGCCACAGAAAGTATTAACAGCTCGGAAAATTTTTAAATATCATAGGTTTTGAACTTTGGGGCAGGAAAGGGAAGAGCAAAGCATATAAGAGTTAGATTGATTCAGTTATTGTTGTTTTAATTTAGTCAATATTCTGTTGTGTTCATCAATTTTAGTCTAGTTTGTCATGACAAATAATTTTAAGCAATGAAAATGTGTCAAACATACATTAAATGTGTTTGAAATACATTAACTTTGTGCAAGTGTATTACAAATACATTTGCATGTTTATGTGCTTCATAAAAATACCATGCAATTGTACTTTTGGCACAAACTTATACTTAAAGTCTGCTAAATTTTTTAACTAGGGTAATCAAAAATGAACAGTACATTAATAAGAGCGTATGTTTATAGAAATAAATACTTTTATTCAGTAATGATGCTTTAATTTGACCTGTCACACGGGTTTATTTGTAGCAATAACCAACAACACATTGTATGGGTCAAAATTATAGATTTTTAATTAATGCCAAAAATCATTAGGATATTAAGAATCATGTTCCATGAAGATATTTGTAAATGTTCTACCGTGAAAATATCAAAACATAATTTTTGATAAGTAATATGCATTGCTAAGAACTTATTTTGGACGTCTTTAAAGGTGATTTTCGTAATATATAGATTTTTTGCACCCTCAGTTTCCAGATTTTCAAATATTGTCCAATCCTAACAAACCATACATCAATGGAAAGCTTTCAGTTGATGTATAATGTAAATATCAATTTCAAAAATTTGAACCTTTATGTTCAGGGTCTTGGGTCACATTTACGTTTCAAATAATTCATTTGAACTTCCTTTTCATTAAAGAGTCCTGGAAAAAAAAGTAAAAAACTATTTTATTTTATTTATAAAACAACAGCAGTAATAAAAAGGTAGTAGTAGTATTTGCTTTTACAAATCATAATTTAATAAGTCTAAATTCCTTCAATATTGTGCATTGATGATCAGCATTACAGTCTGACCTTGAGGAATGTCACCAACATCACAGCAGTCCAAACAAAGTGCGTGATGCTGTTTATGAAGTGAAAAAAATGTGAAGCAAAAAATAAGATTTACTGGTCCTTAGATCCCATGCAGACAGACGGTCTCCTGTGGGAGCTAAAGTAATAGCTGAAGTGCACAGTCATGCTCCAGTGGCATTTCTGAGTTGGCAGAGAATAGCTGCACTAAAACTGATGGAGTTTTAAATTTAATGGAGGCCGCTGATAGTACCTGAGGCGCATCCCCTCGAGGAACCCGCTCTGTATCTGTATAGAGATATACAAGCTTTTTAAACCCAATGTTTCTCTCAGACATTCCCCGTGACCCTTTTTGTCTGAAGCAGAGAGGTTGGTGAATAACTAACAACGAGACAACTGAACATACTTTTGGTCTTTTCTTTTATTTTTGAGTCATCTTAACCGATACCGAAATTGGTTACTTTTTAATGCGCGTAACATTACTGGTCTTATTGTTGCATTATTTCACATTGTTTCACTTTTTTAAAGCTTAAAGTCCCATAATACACATATTTTTACAATCCAATCCATTTCTGAAGGATAAAATTAAGCATAGCGTGTAATTTTCACTCATTATGCCACATTACAAAAATGATCGCGTCAACTATCAACATTAAAATTGCAGTGCTTAATTTCTGCTTAATAAACAATGTTTTTGGACTTTATACTGACACACAGTGTCTTGGATGTAGTTTGTTTTTTTCTAGTTACATTAACTTAAGGTTTTATTTGCACATTTTTATTAAGCCTCAATAGCTTTATTGACAATGTCCTAGAGGGAATGAATTAAGAAATGGAGCTTTGCAGAGAGGATTTTAGGATGTTCAGCATTGAAAAACTCTCTAAGGTGTGTTAACAGAGGGGCATTCAGATTTACACAAAACCTATAAAGCAGAACTTAATAAATAAATCAATTTCAGGACAGTTAATGTCAGATTAGAAGTCGTCTGCTGGCGTTATTCCTATTATAGGTATCATTTTTTTGTATTATGAAAGAGTATTATGAAAAGTTACAGATATTTAGCCTGTATATATTGTGAATATCTTAAAGTTACCAACTTCAAAAGCTTCCCATGTGAAATCTGTCGTTGTAAATATTGATTTATGAATACATGCAGATCTTGCACCTCGTATTTAACACCTAAGCTCCTTTTGTTTATACCGTGCGTCCCATTTCATGAGATATATGCATTTAAATGTTTCCTTAGATATGTTTTAAACTGTATTCTAAATGCAACGATGAAATAATACATCTTATGAAAGAGTGTTTAAATTTTACCGTCTTATTTCCACCTAGAATAGATTCAGACTTAATGCCGAAATTGCCTCTGAACTCACTGTGACCGAAGGGCACATTTGCCAGCTCGTGTTCAGCTGCCAGCCTCGTCTATTTTTAGTTCCCAAATTCAGATTGCTAAGCAATTAAAACTGCTCTTGAAACATCCCTTTGTAGCGCTCGAATAGCATCGGCTTCAAACGGTCCTCGCGTGAAAGTTTTGTAGAAATTTGTTTTCAAATAACGATTCCTATTTATGGATAAAGAGAGCGAGAGACTTTTGTGATGCTCGCTTTAATTGGCCACGCAGCAATTAGAGATATGAAAGTGTTGAATTAGAATAGATGAATATCAGACCGCGATTACAATGCGGAGCACATTTTCACGCATTTAAAGACACGAAATGGCATTCGCAACCCATTTAGCTTCAGTAATGTGACATATTTCAGAATCAATCGGGATTTAAATGAGAAAATTATGTAAGTGACAAGGCGAATCATTTCAGAGGTTGAGCAAGTTAGCACATTTTCATTAAAGACCGCAAAGGCATACATCCCCCCACCCCGTAATGTGCGCAGATAAATCATTTGCAATAAGAGCATTAACACGTTTTAAAAGGTGTCGTTCTGACATTAAACATGCACTCTGAATACTCAGATGTTTGATTTCTCTGCTTCTGCCGCATAATGTCCTCTTAACTTATCTAAATTTGTTTGAGGAGCCTGTGGGCCACTCGATCTCTTTAGTGCTAAATCAATCTCGAGCCTCCAGTGTTTGCTGTTCACTACAACTCTGGAATGTAACAATGCCACTTTTATGGACTCTAACAGATATTATAGACTTCATTGAGCGTCTCCCTCAGCTCAGACAGAGATTTATGCCGTCTTATATTGAGTATTGAAGGAAGCGGTTCTGCTGTTATAAATCTCATCTGTGTTGTCATATTCTATTATTAGTTGCACTTGCTAATGCATTTATTACTAACCTAGGTTCAGTGAAAATACATGTATCTGCCTCCGATTTTTGCAGAAAATGTACCAGTTTCTAGCTGAAATTACAGCCAACAGTTTATAGTCCTTTTCACAAAAAATATGAATAAAGGGAACAGAATATTGATTAATAAAGAATAGCATTTCTTTGTAAAATACTATGGCACGACTTCGAAACTCTTTTAACACAGTGCAGCATTTATGAAGTAAATAATTGTGACATTTGCATTACATAACCGGCTCTGTATGTATGGCTTTTCTAATGTAGTAAACATGCTTGGTAGGGCACCTGGGGGGTGCTCCAGAAAGCAAGGTTAATTTATCATCCCTAAACCCTAAACTCTCGGTCGATCGACCCAAACCGGGGCGGTTTAGGATTTAGCGTTTAGGCGGGCTCAACCCCTCAGAGAGGCCATTAGACACAACGATACGAATGACCTAAATTACAATTGCCTATTAAAGTACAGATTGTTTACTTATTTATTTAATTTTTCTTGATTGACATGATTAGCCTAATATAAGAGATGTGTGTTTCAATGGTTTCGGGAGTAAGCTCATTCTCGTTAACACGCGAGACATTCTCGACAGAGCAGTGAAGACGGGTCGCTATGGAAACCGACGCCAAGAAAAAGTCTCGTCAGCTGGGTTATCTTCAGAGAGCAAGTTGCCGTGTCATACCCCGAAGTTACTTCCGTTTTTTGGAGGTGTGTCACATAACCTGCTTTCTGCAACACCCCCTGGTATGTTATGGCATTTGCTATGCAGAGTCATGAGTCACCAAAAAAGAGCAAAGAGATAAAAAGTGTCGGTGCAAATGCGTGCATTTTATACATTTTTTGTTTGCTTTTGTTTAAAGGCTTTGAGCTCCACTAAACTGGATTTCTTCTTGAAAGCGTCGCAAAATGTGCAAAAAGCGAAGTATATGTCGTCAGTTGCACAGCCAGTTTACATAACACAGTTCTGTTTACGTAATATATGTGTGTGTGCTTTATATATTTATTACGCATATGTAAATACGCACAAATGCGCGTGTGTATAAAAATAAATGCTAGATTTTTATATTAAATACATTTATGTATAATATAAATATATACCAGTAAACACGTGTAAATATTTTCAAGTGTGTAATTATATATTCATAATAAACATGCACACATATATTATGTTTATTATTTTTGGATGCATATTCTCATTATTAGAGCTCTGCCCCGTTATGACCATCTCTTGCTCTTTGCGTCTGACCGCCCGTTACTGCCCCTCACAATTGGTCAGCATAGTGTTCCTGCTGGCTTTGACCTCAAGGTGACATCCGTCAACATGATCCTCCACATCCCACTGTCACAAGCCGCGGGCCGCCTCGTTCTGATTGGTCGCGGCAGAGTCAGAGAAAAGGAAACTCGTGTCTGCTCGGCCCCGTGAATCAGACAGATACCGACACTCCGTGGACAGCCTTGTTGTCGTTGCTTGAAATGAGATGAATTTCTATGATGAACTGCTGGAGTGTTGTTTTCCTGACAGCTGATGGCACATGAAGGCATGCCTTTCAGATCTTCTCCTGTTTGACAGATGGAGTTCTTTAGGACATGCTGAACCATAGGCAGGGACAGATGTCTGTGACTAATTTGCAGTGGATATAAACGAAACAAAATGGCGCTGAGCATATCGTTTCTTGAACCACTGACAGAACGTTCGTGGGATGTATGTATGGTAAATAGGTCAACTATTGATGCTCGCAGATCTATTAAATTGTTTGAAAAAACAATTCATGAAAAAAGTACTTAACTACACCTCTTCTATGATGAAAACATACTTAATTTATTAACATTAACAAAGATTAATAAAGAACGGAATACATTTGTTATCTAATGTTAACAAATGACACCTCATTTTAAAGTGTTACCGAATAAAAATGTAGATATAATTTTATTTCTGAAATTCATAGAAAATGTCCCAAACGAGTAACAATCTGAATCAAAATTTAAATAAAAGTAGATATAGAACAGTTTAAGCAGAAAACAAGTTGTATTTTCTTGTAAAACATGCTACAATAATCATGTTAGAAATTTTATACTAAATTAAGATATTAACAAAACTTTTCATCATGAAGAAGTGGTGCGGCGTAGTCTTTTTTATAAAAAAATATATCATTCAAAATAAATACTTTTAGTTAATGATGTTCTTGTTTCAACTTATGGTGTCAAAAAAATCTGAAATATACTATATATATCGAATGTGCACATGTCGCTTCTCTTTTTTTTATTTTCTAAATCAGATTTAATTAATGTAATGCAGCTGAAATAGACAGTGACATATAAACAGCCAAGGTCATATAACGCTGATGTTTCACTGCAGATGTGCAGCATGGGCACAGAACCAGAGGCAGAAACCGGCTGGAAGGCAGCACATGCATTGATAACTTTCAGCTGAGAGACGGGACATTAGACGCTCCATATTTCTCCAGCTCGGGCTCTGTGAAAGTACTCACTTCGCTGTAATTAACCAGAGGAGAGGAGTGCCTGTGAATGGCCCTTGATGTAATTCATTTGACCTCATAAAAAAAGATGTGAGCGTGATTTTTGCCTTCCTCTCTGCTGAGGACAGAACATCGGGATGAATAAATCTACATTCGTAGCACGTCTGACATCTAAGACTTGTCAGTCTCCGGCTTTGAATCTAGAGGAGTTTGCTAATCAAAGTTTAGGAGACGGCTTCATCCTGGTTTGATCTGCTTGACGAATTTGAGTGGTTGGAGATTAGCTAAGATGTAGCATTTGAGGTTTAAATTAGAGCTGAAGAATCCGGATCTAGTGACTGAGAGTAATGGGGTGGCACCTGTTAGCAAGGGTTACGTTTTTAGGATCATATTGCACCATATGCTCACTGATTGGAGAGATGCATCTAATTAGAAAGGCATCGAAGTTTCCAATACTACCCCAACTTATCCCATAAATCTAGCATGGAGGATTGCAGTAGTATGCTCTCTTAGGTGACTGTGTCTGAAGGATGGGTCAGGGTTGACTAGTCGCCCAATAACTGACTGGCTGATTGGTGATGTTGGTTAGTTTAATGTGCTAGATTTATCTTGTCTTCTTAAAGAAGCTGCACCATGGCTCCTCCCTCCGTCGTCTCCACCGTGGGCCGCCGTCATGGCTGTGGTCCGGGTGCTTCCTGTCTCCTCCCTCCATCTGAACCACCACAAATATCTTCTTGCAAAACTTTTATTCACAACTTCCAAAAAAGAAAATTGTCATACAGAACTATTGGCACTGTGAGAAATATAAGTGGTATTATTAAAAAAATTATTTAAATGAATGGACTTTTAATTAGAATTTAATTTTGGATTTTGGCATTTCAAACCAAATGATTATATATTATAATAAAATGTTACTATAAATTATTATTTTAAATATTTACATTGAAGTTCTCAGTGTATCAACCCACAAAATTTGAATGTTACATAATGTTTTAATTATGTATAGCTCAGCAAATTCAGTAAAAAAGTGAATTATGTTAATAATAATAAAACGTTCTCCGTTGTCTATCTGTTCATCTCTACATACATACAATTTCACCACTTCCAAAAAAAATCAAGACAGCCACCACCAAACTTTTTCACACATGGCACCCATTATATTTAGTAAATATTCGAGATTATCTTGTCCAGTAAATGTACTACATGTGCTAATCACACAGACTATTGCTTTCCGTTCTTTATCTGCATCGCTTACGTTCACACAACTTCAAAATGCCACATGCCACATGGCCTATAAAGGGGTCATGGAATGCCTTTTTTAACATTTCATTTACTGAGGTTCACTTACAATGTTATTAAGATTTTTACATTTTAAAAAAATCATAATTTCGAAGCAAAAGGCTATTTTTGTCCAGTTTGGCCCACTTCATTGGAACGCTCTGTTTGAATAGGCACGGCAGATCGTAGAATCGGAAGAAAAACCCACTTCTTTGATTGGTTAAACAGTTTGACAGCCTGCTATCATTTAGGTTAAAAACACATAAATACACATAAAACAATCTAATAACAGACAATAAAAACTTGTGATGCCAAATTACTGTCGCATTAAAGTTTCAATCTTTCTGAACATCCTGTTTCAAAAATGTCTTGAAAACTAATCCACAGAATGTAGTTCTTATTGACACGGTCTGGCACAAGTTCATCTTTTCTTTACAAATGTTGGGATCAGAAGGTAGGCAATGCACTGTTTTTCCACAACTTGGCACTGTACAGCATCTTGTTGTATTTGGAGCATCTTTTTCGCTTGGTTTCTACATAGATCTGCGTCCGTCCCTCTCATTATTTACATTACGTGCTTGAATCAGTGGGCGGGGCTAAACAGGCAGCGATGTAGAAGCAGGCGTTGATCTTCTCTGCAGAGGCGGTGCTTATCCATGCTATTACATCATAATTATCACTTTGCCTTCATTATAAACTGATTTTAGGCTAACGAAAGTTTTGAGTTCGGAAACTTACAGTATGTTTTTCATAGCATAATGACTTGTTAAATCTCAAAAGATCAAGTGAATTTGGATTTCTCAGTTCATGACCCCTTTATACATCTCTTTCCACAATGTTGATAATCAGCTTCTTTGCTTTTCTTTTTTTAACTAAATGGCTTGGAGTAGCCGCAACAGCTCTTTCAAAACTTTGCGATACGCCTGAAAAAATTCATGAAAATAGCAGTACGGAGCTGTCTAATTATGCAGAGCTGGTTCAGACAAACTGCCAACTAGTCAGTTTTGAAAATATGTAGATTTGCGCTTAAAGTATTAGACTATTGTTTCTGCGTAGGCTGCATTGTGTACAGTAATTGTGTTGTAAATGAACCTCTCTGCTGGAAAAGACGGGATTGTTTGCTCCGGATTATGACTGACGTGGGTGGCGGGAAACAAAGATTGGAGAATTTGAAATGTTATTAGGGAAGAATGTGGCATATAGCATATTTCTGAGTGGCTGGAAGTGCGTCTAAACCAAGGAGCCGAGAGGCTGAAAGAGAGAGAGAGAGAGAGAGAGAGGGAAAAGGAGAGAGTAAGAGTGTGTCTGGATCGTCACCGAGTCACGTGACTGTCAGGTTTCCTTGGAGACAGCAGCAGTGTTGTGCATTGAGATGCTCCTTCAGTTGAGCACAGAACAGGACAGGCAGCTGGACAGAGCGGTCACCGCTTACGTCTCACCGCTTGACAGACGGCCACTCTTTGACTTGCGGGAGGTGAGTGAGTAATTGCATAGAGCAGATGCGCTCTCCTAATTAAGAAATGGGTCTTTTGTGTTTTTAACATGCAGTTATAGTAAACGTCTGGCTTTGTTGTTGGGGATTTGCTTGCCAGGTGTTGGATCACTTTGCTCGATGCTAGTAACTATTTCCTTCAAGGTCTCAGAATGATGCCACAGCTCGGCTGCTCCGATTGCAATATGACGGCGTTTCACGAGTCGTGTGACATGATGCTAGCAGCCTCGGGGAACATTAACGTTAGGACGTCTCAGTAATGCAAATGCGCAGAATCTCTGAGCGACTGAACTAAGGATGTTTCCTTTCGTTTAAAGAGATTGCAGTAACGTTCATGGAAAACCAGAAAATATCAGGGAATTTTAAAAGGATGATTTTTAGATTAGGAAGTCAGTGAAAAGTTCTAGAAATTTCTGTAGTTAATATAGATTTTAATAGACAGAGGTTGTGCTAAACTTTATTTAATCTTAAATAATGGGAAGAAAATTATAAACAATTTGTGTAAAATGTATCAAACATAAATAAATAGGGAAAATAAAAATGAAAGAACTAGAAAAATATTGGCATAGAAAAGTTTTCACTATTGCATATTCACAATTAATTCATTTAATCAAACAAACATGATAATGTTTTTTATGTATAATAATCTGTTTTATTTACAATTTTATAAAAAAAAAATGTGCATGTGATATATACGAAAGAGAAGTTTTTAATGTTTTGTAACAGATACAACAATATGACAGATTGTTTAAAAAATTAGCTATCCATTAATAATAAATAACAGGTAAAAGTATTTGTTAAAATGTATCAGACAAATGGTAAAAAAAAGGAAATGAAAGGAAAGATAAAAAAAAATCACTCAAATCAAATTTAATTATAATGAAATGGAATAGAGCACATTGAATTCAACATACAATTTTGAAGTAAAATGAGTGAAATTGTATTTTCTCGTAAAACGTGCTCCAACGATGTGTTTTATGTACAATTTCAAACAATTGTTTTTGTAAAATAATTCATGTTTTTTAAAGATTGTTTAAAACAAGAACTATTTATTAATCATAACTAACTTGAACAATTATGTAAATCATTGTGAAAGTAGATATAAAAAACAGAAACAGATGCAGAAACAGTTTTCACTCAGAAGTTGACAGAAAATTTCACAATTAATTACAAAGAAATTGTAAGCAATACATTGAATTAAACATACCATTTTAAACTATAAAGAATACACTCAAAATACACTCATAAATTAGTTTTTTATGTAAGGATGGGAGGTCTATGATTTGCTTTGTACGAAAGCATACAATTTCTAGAAATAAAGTAAGCATGAAGGTCAAACCCTAAACCTTACCATCAGTGGGTCACAAGCAGATTTGTTCAGTTATTAGGATTTAGCCACCCGTAAACGTTCAGCCACCAAACCTAAAATATTGAGTTGACAAAAAGCTATTTCAAACCTCAAAATCTTTGAATTCCCCTTATCAGAGGACGCGAACGGTCCTGTCACGTGTGTTCACGAGGACTGGCGGCCATCGAGTCCAGATGGATCCCGTGGCACTGTTTACTCACACAAATTACCTTCTGCAATGTCACCCCCTCTATTTCTCCCAGCCTTCTCGGGTTTTCCGCAGCTTTAATTAGAATTCCTCCAAACTCCTTTTTTTTCGTCTTGTTAACTTAATTAACTTTGGGCAAATAGCATTAAATTAAAACGTGCGCATCCGGAAGGCGATTATGATGAGGAAGTTTAATGTGCGCTCAAATGGTGTACTTCAAGAATAACATCACTTCTCAGAGTGGTTTGATGTCCCTCGCGCCCGCGAAGCTTAGAGCGTCATCCTTAGGTTTGCGTCTAGTCTTGACTCAAACTCTGTGATTTTGCAGTCGGCTGAGGCCAGTGGCCGACGACATGAACGATACGGTTCTCATTTCCTCCGGGGCGCCCACACCTTCAAAAAGGTAAGCGCTCCACACAGGCTTCTGTCTGCATGCTGATTGCGCGCGAGCGTGCGTGTGTGTGTGTGTGTGTGTGTGTGTTTTAAGCTCCTCCACTTAAGCCTGTTATGTAAAATGGCTTGTTTTGAAATTATGCTGCGCGCGGATGAGTAGAAGATTGTAGCATCTTTCTCTGGGCGGAATATTTTCCATGTTTATTGCATCGCTGCAGAATTAGGTTGAATGTTTGCCTTTCAAAGGCAGATGACTAAAAGCAGTGAGTCGAGAAATTGGCCTGCTGTCTCCGAACCCTCTGCGCTTCCCGGGCTGGGCTGCAGCCCAAGGTGATCCGGAAGATAAACTCTGATGGAACGAAAGCCTTATCTTGTAAATAGAGAGCTGGTCAGGTTGGCTTTTTTTTGTGTGTTTTGTGCTGTTGACACATGCCCAGGTTCCCAAGACAAATGCCATTGCTTGGAGTCTCTAAACGCTGGTCTTTTAAGCATCGCGAAGTTTAAGGCTCAGATTAACCGAAAATAAAATTCTGTCATGATTTAATTATCCTCATGTCGTTTTAAATCTTTCAAGACTTTGGAATTTCATTCTTCTATAGAAAACAAACATCTTTTGGGTTTGAGTGCTCACGTCGCTCCTCTGTCTATTTGACTTGAGAAGTATATTTAGCATCTTTTGGTATCATACAGTAGCTTAATGTGAGTGACAGAATGAAATTTAGGTAACATTTTAGGTAACACTTTAGTATATGTAACACTTAACTGATTTTTTCTTCAAAAATATCTTCTGCATAATAAAGAAAATAGAGGAGATTTTCATTTTTGGAGGAGCTGTTTCAATTTCAGCGACGTTCATGATTACTTTATTTATTGAGGATTTATGAAGAAAATGATGGTTAGATGTACGTGGTGAAAAAGTACGACTTTTATAACGTTATAACAGTTTGTTTTACATTCTTGCGGCAAGTTCCCACGCGGAGGTTTTCAGCGGCTGAGAAATGATCGCGTCGTCACTCCGGCAGTATTTCATAACGTGACATTTACAAGAGATGGATTGATGCAGTGTGTGAATTACACACAAAACTTTCAGAGGGATTGACTTCAAAGTTTTGAAGAAGTTTCTGATGAGATGTTTCTTGCACAACCAAAATTGTCTCTAGCGTTGTAAGCCTCTTAAAGGGATACTCCACCCCAAAATTGAAATTTGTTATTAATCACTTAACCCTATGTTGTCTCAAACCCGTAAAAGCTTTGTTCGTCTTCAGAACACAATTTAAGATATTTTAGATACCGGGAGGCTTGTGACTGTCCTATTGACTGCCGATTAAATGACACTTTTAAGGTCAGAAAAGAATGAAAGACATCGAAAGAATAGTCCATTTGCCGTCAGTGGTATAACTCTGAGAGAACAACTCTTTTACAGAAAGAAAAAACTCCAAAATGGCCCTACAGTGAGGCAAAGAGACGCAGAGGAGATGAATTGTGGAATTTTCTTTGCATTTCTTTGCGATTAATCATTTGACAGCGTTTGTATTTTTATCTCAGTGTTTCATGTTTCGTTGGCAACCAGCTGGAATGAAAGATGCTATTTCAGCTAAAAGTAGCTGATGTTTTAAAATAGTTTTAAAGCAAAGATATGAAATGTAATAAATACGTCTCTGGTGACCCCAGGATGTGTCCGTGAAGTTTAAGCTCAAAATACCCCAAAGATCATTTATTACATCGTTTTGAAAATGCCTATTTTGAGTGGAAGCAGAAACTGTTCGCCCGTTTCTTTAAATGCAAATGAGCTTTTGCTCCCGGCCCCCTTTTCCAGAATAGAGCTGCGCCATTAAATTCTCGTACCTGCTAAAAAAAATCAGTTTTGGCTCTGATTATCATGTTTATCGCTTTTAAACCGTTTTAAACCACGCATTTTAAACCATATTAGTGTAAACGTCTGATATACGGTTTTCTGAGTGGATACATCCAAAGCGCTAAACATGGGAGTGCTAAACTTAGTTCTCATACAGTTTACGTCTAAAACACACGAGTTTTGAAATTTTGACTTCTTTTATATCCAAAGCTCCATTAGCGGGATCAGACCGTGTACATACTCCCTCATAATGAACTGATTTCCTCGTGAAAAGATACCTACAGAAACCCACGTCTCATTGCGTAACATTGTTGTATTTTATTGTACTGCTTAGCTCTGGCGCAAACATTTCCATCACCCGAAAATTCAGTCCTACTCTTTATAAGATCCACCGTTCCCTGTTTATTTATGGCCGCTGCCAAAGCAGCCCCGTTCCTCGCAGGCTTTGTAGTGCCGCATGCCTTCATTTGAACACATATTGGAAAGTAAGCCGTTACGTTTGTTGTCATTGTGTCAGGCAACTGGCAGCACTTAATATCAGGGTGAATACTAAAACACATTGAGTCTTGCGTGACGGCAAATCACTTAAACGGACCAGATGTGGCATGTTTCGCACAGAGAGCGCGGTTGGTTTGTGTGTATTCCGCTCTAAATATAGAACAGCGTCGAGGAAGGACTATGGACGGGTAAACACTTCACCCTACATGAAGTCCCTCACCGTAATGATCAGAGTCAGTCTAAAAGGAGCTGACTTTACTCGACTCTTTAACCTCAGGCGATCGGAGACGCCGCGCATTTAAATGAGGACTGTGGTCGAGGGAGGTTGCGGAGGTTAGTTTCATCTCCGCTTCCATCAATAACGCGCCACTGGTTGTGAAATCAAAGACACAGACTGTCAGTCGCTCTGCTTGAACCTTTCACCCAACATCACAGGCTTACCTCACAACTCATTGTTTGCGTGAGTACAATGTCAAACGGCGGTAATGCCTGCGGCGGCAAAAATTTATGCGGAATTAGAATGCACTTCATTCTCGTCTCGACTCTTGCTTACTGGAGTCTGCCAAAATGGAGATGTTAGGGACGCAAGAAGCGCTCCTTAGCATTCTTATGTAATTACTCTGGGCTCAGCCCGCCACACTTGATTACGTCTGTCAGAGTCGTGACGATTTTTTTAGCAGTCGATACCAATACCGGTGAAATTACGCAGATTACTAAAAGCGTTCAGTCGAGAAATTGGCTGCTGTCTGCGAACCCTTGGTGCATCGCGGGCTGGGTTACGGCCCAAGGTGATCCGGCCATCGCTTATTTGCACGTGCTATCTGCATTGTTTTAGCGCCTCATTCGATAAAGGAATTATGCAAATCGGGTAAAGCTGCGAGTGCATCAACAAAAAAAAAAAAACTGTAATGAATGCAATTCCGATCTGTATATTATTGTATGGAGGATGCGGCAGACTCTGGGGAAAAAAAACACTTTAGTAGGACACTTTCAGTCTGTTAAACAACGGGTTCAATAAGGTTGTGATTGATTAGCGGTTAAGATAAAAATTTTATACCAACACGAGTCGATTTTCATGATTCTAGTTCAGTTGTTCGTTCGACAGTTCAAAAGATTCAGAAAGTTAAATATAAATATTGACAAATTATTACTTTCAATTATTTACCTGTTTAAGCACATTTTTTCCCAAACATGAAAATGTCGAAAGGACGTGTCATTAGTAACTCTTTGAAAAATTTTTTGGTAAAGTGTGTGAAAAATTGCACGTTACTATTATTTTCGCAGTTGCCAAAAATGTTATATATCTCACCTCAGCTATTTTAAACTCTGTTTCAGTTATGCATATAAAACTTATGCAACATAATAGAAATACTCAGATAAAAGACAAAAAAATAAAATAAAACATGCAATCAATGTCTTTCAAAATGTCACCAATGTCTTTCAAAATGGTTAGTTTATCGTAAAAAATGTAATTTTTAAATATATACATATTTATATACATATTTTAATATACATATTTAAAAAATAGGGCTACACTTTATTTTAAGGTGTCCTTGTTACACTGTACTTAAGTACATTAAAGTACTGAGTTATATTAATGAATTACATGTACTGTATGGTTAGGATTAGGATTAGGGTTTGTCTTAGGTTTACTTTTATGCAATTGTCACGGTTGCGCTTTCGCGGGACGGAGGACACGAGGCTTAGAATAAACTTAAATGGGTTTAATTCCAAAATGGTAAAATAAAGATACAAAAAGGCAGGCAGGTAGAACAGGCAGGCAGGATAAACACAGGGGTAGACATCGGGTATAGACCTCGACGCTCGGACCAACAGAACTCAAAACACAGGACTTAAATACACGGGGTAATTGACAACACTGACGAGACACGGCTGCAGACAATCAGACAATTAACATGGAGGAAAGGCAGGGCACAGGGAACACATGGCACGAGACAAAAACATAAACAAAGAGTCCAGAGAACGTGACATTACCCCCCCCTCCCGGAAGGTGCGTCCTCGCACCTAAAGGGTAACAAACAAAAACAAACAAAAACCAAGATGACTAGGATTTGGGGATACCGGGTCTTGGGAGGAGGTTCTGGTGGAGGACGGATCGCCAGGATGGGGCAGGCAGAAGGCAGAAGGGTCCAAGGAGGTGTAGATGGAGGAGGAGCCAGGAAGGAGACAGGAGGAGTCCGGAGCAGGAGGAGATCCAGAGCCCAGCTATGGTGGTCAAGGTGGAGCCGACGGAGGAGGAGCCATGGAGGAGGAGCAGCCATCGACTCCATGGGAGCCGACCGACGGTAAAGCGGAGCAGGTGGAGGAGGAGACTGAGGTGGAGACGGAGAGCCGAAGAGCCAGGGTGACGGCGAGGCGCTGGAGGTCAAAGCACGCCGCAGGCTTCGGCGACTGACACGGAGACGGGACGGGAAGGACGCGGCGGAGCCAGAGCGACTGAGGACTGAGGTGAAGCCGGAGGGAAGGAGGAGCCTGACAGAGCCGGTGGGATGGAGGGACGAGGCGGCCGGAGGAGAGGAATCCCGAGGCGACGGATGGTCGGCGACAGACCAATGCGGAGCCGGAGGGACGATGGAGCCTGGTGGAGCTGGTGGACTGACGGACCACGGTGGAGAGGAGGGAGCTAGGAGCCCAGGGGGAGCGGCGGGTTCACGAGCCGAGGAGGAGTCTGGGTCTCGGAGGCAGGGCGGTGAGGCGAGGGATCCTCCAGCACCGATGGCGATGGAGACCGGCAGACCCGTGGCGAGCTCCAGATGGTTTGCTGAGGATGAGCGCAGGGGCTGCTGGGATCCATCGACGTGGTGCATGGCAGGTGGGTGCGGCACTGGGCGGAAAACTTGAGGCGCGGCACTGGACGGAGCGCACGGGCGCAGGCATACCGGACAGCGCGCACGTGGCGCGCGGGCACTGAACGAGGACAGAGCGCGCGTGGCGCGGGCACTGGAAACGGGACAGAGCGCGCGTGGCGCGGGCACTGGAACAGGACGCAGCGCGCGTGGCGCGGGCACTGAACGGGACAGAGCGCACGCGGGCGCGGGCAAACAGGACAAAAGCGCACGCGTGGCGCGGGCACTGGAAGCGGGACAGAGCGCACGTGGCGCGGGCATTGGAAGGGCGGCTGGGCGGAACCAGCGGGCTAACGGGACGGCTGGGCGGAACCAGCGGGCTACGGCTGGGCGGAACCAGCGGGCTAACGGGGCGGCTGGGCGGAACCAGCGGGCTAACGGGTAGCTGAGCGGGAACCGGAACTCAGGATACAGGGGAGGTGCCCAGTCTAAGTCCAAGTCCAAGTCCACATCATCCAGCTCCCTTTGCAGATCCAGCAGCCCCAGGTGGATGATCAGCTCATCCTCAGCCGATGTGCAGTGGGCGGAGCTCCACTCCGCGCTCTCCCTGCAGACGACTGACTCCATCGCGGTGAACTCCGTTGCTGGCTCGCGCACCAGGTCTGACGTATACGGCTCGGGTCCTGTTACGCTCCACGACTCTGTCGCTCTCTCTGGCGATGGGTCCGTGGTCGCGCTTGACTCCGCCCCCGTGTCAGCGGTGGGCTCAGGCTGGGGCTCGACCTTGCGGTGAAGGGATGAGTTGGGCTCTGGATCTGGAGTGGGGCTGGTGTCGTTGTCCTCAGGCGCAACCATCATCGACGATTTGCACGACACCAGCACCCACTCGACGTACGTGGCGAGGCTCTCTCGAGGACCGCTCCCGGACAGCTGCGCTTGGCTGGAGGTGTGAAGTCCGCGGAAATAGATTCCGCACAAAAAGCTGTCCGGGTAGCGGGAGTCGTTGGCCAGTTCGAGGAATAGTTCGGTGTAGTCCTCGAGAGAGCAATCCCCCTGCTCCAGCAGGCGGATGAGGAAGTTTGGGTCTTTAAACTGGGCAAACATGGCAAAAAAACCAAAAAATAAGGGGGAAAATACGCCGCTATTTACTTTTTGTAGGTCAGAGCGTTCTGTCACGGTTGCGCTTTCGCGGGACGGAGGACACGAGGCTTAGAATAAACTTAAATGGGTTTAATTCCAAAATGGTAAAATAAAGATACAAAAAGGCAGGCAGGTAGAACAGGCAGGCAGGATAAACACAGGGGTAGACATCGGGTATAGACCTCGACGCTCGGACCAACAGAACTCAAAACACAGGACTTAAATACACGGGGTAATTGACAACACTGACGAGACACGGCTGCAGACAATCAGACAATTAACATGGAGGAAAGGCAGGGCACAGGGAACACATGGCACGAGACAAAAACATAAACAAAGAGTCCAGAGAACGTGACAGCAATTATGCATACTTTAGTGTTATTATAATACCGTGGAACGTGCAACAAGGACACCTTAACATAATGTTTACCTAAAAACCTTATATTAGTGCTACCAGTATTTCAACATCAGTATTGTAACTTATCATTTAAAATTAAAATGTAGTGCAATAGTCACTGTAACTTTTTCATTGCTACATTTTTGTGCAACCTCCTATAACAACTGGGATGTGTGTGTGTGTGGCTAAAGGCACTGTATTTCCCACCGTTCACAATTG
This sequence comes from Puntigrus tetrazona, assembly GCF_018831695.1. Lineage (NCBI taxonomy): Eukaryota > Metazoa > Chordata > Actinopteri > Cypriniformes > Cyprinidae > Puntigrus > Puntigrus tetrazona. The sequence goes on along the minus strand of NC_056715.1, from coordinate 14,941,140 downwards.
TTGCATCAACATGGTTACTCATTCTATGGTCATGTGACAGTTTGCACTAACAATATACATATTTATTTGAGACCCCTTATTTTTTCCATATTTGCAGGAACTGAACCAGTCGATAATATTTTTAGCGATAATAAATGATTTATAAATGAAAACCTTGTTTATGCAATAACCTGTTGTGACTGGTGGGATTAAATAGGTTAACAGCTTGATATATATATATCAAATGCTTTAAAAGTTTCAGATCTGTAAGATGTTTTAAAGTGTCCCAATTATTGATTTTCAAAAATGAAAACATCCTGCAAAGTTTCTAAAAGAAATTGAATAGTATATATATATATATATATATATATATATATATATATATATATATATATATATATATATATATATATATAATTCGCATTATGGGACCTTTTTCTTTATATTTAAATAAAATATAAAAATATAAAAACACTTGAGCCTATATTTAATGGACTTTATTTAAAGGTGTCCTCGTTACCGTGTAATTATACATTCATCTCTATATATACACGCAACTTCGGTGTGAAACTTTTTGGCCCGTGAACCTTCATAAGTTGTTTTTCTTTCTCTGTCTAAGTGATTTTGGGTCTAATTGCATGGCCTTGCAGGAACATCAGAGCTGTAGGCGGGACAATGAGCTGCTGACGGTGCACCTCCCCGGCTCGCCTTCAAGGACAAGTGGCCTTGTGTAGAATTTATCGTCTGCTGGGTCATGGCCAGTCTTGCTGCCAGAACAGAAATATAATTTTCCATTTGCTCCGAATGAGTTTTTAATTCGAAGTTAAGTGAGTATTGACCACCTGTCAGTGGATATGAAATCATAGACTCCAGCTCTATCACAGTCAGTGTTGATTTGCTCTCCGTGTCCTTTATCCACTTTTGGATTTGGAAAAGGTCAGAGAGTGCTTTTTAATTTACTTCATTTTTTTATTTCTATTTTTTGTACTATTGTCGGTTTTTCTATAAACTAGTTTGTCAAAATAATACGACCAAAAAATGGTTGTATTATTTTGACGAACTGGTTTATAGAAAGTAGTGTGTTCATACAAAGTTCATGCAAAACTTCATACAAAGTAGTTTATTATTTGTAACGAAGGGCAAAAGTTCACGCTGTAACTTCTAGTTATAGTAGTAAGAATTTATTAATAATTAGTTATTTAATAATCGCATATCATTGTCACGTTCTAATTAATATAATTTTTGTTTTAGTAATTTTTAATATTTCAAATGCAGTTTTAATTTTATAGGTCTAGTCATAGTAGAATTTATAATAATAATAATGATAAATCACCATTATTATAATCATTAAATTATAATTATTTTCATTTTAGTAATTTATTATAATAATTGGAATAGAATGTATACATTTGGAATAACATTTTAATGATTGAATATTACAGTAATGTTATGATAATAATAAATAATAGTAATTTTTTAAAATATATTTTCAAAATTAATATTGTCATAATTTCATGATAACAATACTTTATTATAATTATTATTATTATTATTAGTGGTATATTATTTTTAGTTAGTATTGTTGTTATTAATTTATTTTAGTAAAGTTTAACACTTAAAACACAGTTTAATATAATTTTGTAATGTTATATCTAATAACGCTATTATTATTAATTTTGCAAGGATATATTTCTGTTTGATGAATTTAAGAAATACATTTGTTTCAGCTATTCAACCACAGCCCTATTTTCTTTGCCGCCTTGCTCCGGTATTTATCTCAAATAAGTGCACATAATTTTAAACGTATTTGTCTAAAGCGCTCCTGATTACTTTCGCGTAAAGCTGTTTAATGAGAAAAAATTACCCAGAGCACCTTTAAGTGTCAATATAAAGTCGCTGTCAGGGTGCCATATCAATAAGTGGATTCCAGTGGATCATTCTCAGCGTGACACTGATTATTATAAACAGCATGTCTGTCTGTGAGACGTCTGGCATGAAAACAACCCTCTTAATGAATCGCTCCGCAGAGAGTGTTAGAGTTCAGGCAGGTCACGGCAGCGGGCCACAGGGACCGACACAGCGGTCCAGATCCGTGCAGCTCATTTATTATCCTATTGTATTATCAGACTAATATAATATTTGTGTTGCGTTTGATCGATGAAGGCGGCGTGAGCACGTTGATGAATGTGTGTTTTTGTGTGGTGTCTGACTCGCTTAATATACACATTCACACATGCACACGTGATTCACTCCTAATTGTAGAGCACTTAATGAGAAAGAAAAACATATGCTCCGTCATCTGCTCCAGCCATATGCCAAACACTATAACATGAGAGCCAGACACATTACCAGAGCCTATATCACTGCACACGACTCACACACAATTTTAGCTGGGTGAAAAAGATGATACTGATTTATTATAAAATAAAAAATCTACATAAAATTGCAGAAATTGTATAAAAAAATAACAAAAAATAATATTACATATAATTATATTAAACACATAGAACAGTTCAAATTTGCTGCATAGAAAATATAATAATCATATATTATTATAACATAATATATATATAAATAATCTTGACTTTGTCTGCAATAGATGTGTATAAAATCGCTTTAAATTAAATAAAAATTCACACAAACTATTCACTAAAAAATAATTTATTTAGTAATGTGTATATATATATATGTATATATGCATATTGCTAATCAAAAATTATGTTTTAATGTTTTAATAATTGGGAAATTTACAGAATATCTTCATGGAACATGATCTTTACTTAATATACTAATAATTTTTTATGAAAATTTACCATTTTGACCCACAATGTATTGTTGGCTTTTGCTACAAAGACTTTGTGGTCCAGAGTCACATATACATATAAATACTAAATATATTTGTGTATTAAAAATATATATATTTGCAATAATTAAATGAGAATTTACCAAATATTTACTCAAAGCAATCTGAAATATCATCACTGATTTCGTTGTTATGTTTTCATGTTTTTCGTAGAATTCATAGCCAAGCTTGTTACGTCATTGTTTTACATCATAACATATCCAAGCATAACTATATATGGAAATGATTATGATTAATGCCTCTAGTCTCAAACTGCAGTGATGTGTACTTATTGGTGCATATTTCATGTCTTGCGGAAAAGTTCCCACATTCCCTCACGAGATCAGGTTTTAAAGGGGCGGTTGATTACGATTTCACTTTTTAAACGTTAGTTGGTGTGTAATGTTGCCGTTTGAGCATAAACAATATTGCAGAGTTAAGTCAAGAATCCAGATAAACCCCGCCCCCGGCAACACACAACAAAGGGGGCGGGGCCATGCTGCGCTTCTTTAAAGAGGAGGAAGAGAAAACTACAGATGCGTTAAAAGAATCTAGCATCTCTTTCACGTCTCAATACACTCATTCATCCGACCTTTATTTTCAAGAGTGCAGGCTGTCTTCTATCCTGAGCAGCCCTTAAACTGTTTCCTGATGGTCCTCAGATGTTTCATAACTTGCTGGAACCCACGGATCCCTCTCTTTGTCTCTCTTCTTCCCGCTGTATGTATTTCTTCTCATCCCGTGTAGCACTCTTGAGAGTCCCAGCAGACTGGATGAAGAGCATCGTCTGATCGCGCGATATGCTGCTCGTCTGGCAGCGGAGGCCAGCAACTCCACCGTGAGCCTCACAAACACAGCACTTCACAAAGGGAAAGAAAAAAACACCTTGTTGAAGTTTTCAGAGGACACTTTTTTCTTTACTGTGTGGAATTGATTGAAAATCGACGGCATGTTAAGTAATATTAATTTGTGTACATCTGGCTTTTATACTCCATAAATAGGCAGCATATTATGAGTTCATTTATTGGCATCTTTCTAATTAGTTTTGAGCATAATCAGTAACGCTAATTATTTTGTCTTTCAGCAATGCCCTCCAACTGATCTGAGTTTCAACTTTGACGCTAATAAGCAACAGAGACAGCTCATTGCAGAACTAGAGAATAAAAACAGGTGGGATTTTTAAACAGTTACATGTTTCTTGCTTTGCGATGGAAGTACATTTCTTCAATATAAATGAGAGTAAGTAATTATATATTCATATTTACTGTCACGTAAAATCATAACAATAAGTTAAAGCTGTGATTGAAAAATGTGATTGACTTATTCAAACGATAAAAACTTTAATTATTTAAATTAAAATATTTAAATATTAAAAAATTATACAGTAGTAGCATTAATAATAATAATAATAAATATTATTATTATCATTATTACAGATTATTCAAACTAAATTAAATCTGTATTTATATATTATTTACAAATAATACTTAATACTTTGATTGCAGTTTTGATATAATAATAATAATAATTATTATTATTATTATTATTATTATTATTGCAATATATTAAAATATTCAAACAAAAATTTACATTTAACCAAATTATATAATAATAATAATTATTAGACGTAGTAGCAGTGTTGTGGTTATTTTTATTACTATATTTAATTACTGAACTAATCAAAATAATAAATATTTGAATAATATTTATGAAATATTATTAAAAATAGAAATACATAAAAAATACATAAAATAATATTATGAATGAATTGATTGAACAGTTTTTGTAATGAGGTCTATTATTATTATGTGATTATATATTGTATTTGTAATTTCAAACATTTAATGTTTATTAATAAAATAACAACAACAGCAATAATAATAACAATTATTAATGCTATTATTATTATTACAATTATTATTAAATTGTATTATTCAACATTTAACAAACATGAAATATCTAAATAAAAACTAATTAAAACGATTATTATTAATTAAATGATTGAACAATTATAATAATATTATTATTGTTATATAGCATATTGTTAATTTAAACATTGAACTTTCTATTATTATTAATAATAATAATAAGTATTAATAATATATAATAAGTAATTTAATAATAATAAGTAATAGTAAATTATTATTATTTTTCTTACTGTCCTTGTTGTTAAAGGCAAGTGATTAGTGAGACTGTGTCACGTTAGAACTGAGTGGTTTTGGTTTCTGTGTTTGGTGTGTATACAGGGAGATCCTGCAGGAAATCCAGCGTCTGCGTCTAGAACATGAACAGGCTTCTCAACCCACTCCAGAGAAAGCCCAGCAGAACCCCACTCTACTGGCGGAGCTACGACTGCTGCGGTACACAGACACACACATGCACAAAAAACACGCAGCATTAATCAAAGCTCTAAAGAGAAAGCATTGAGCGTTAAATTACCCATAACTTCAGTTAACCAGGGCATTTCACAACGTCTGAGGCTGTTAGGAACATAACAGGTTTTAAATGGACTGGGTGGGATTTCTCTCCCTGTAGTCATTGTTCAAGCCATTTAGACGGAGTACCTTTTATAGGCACCAGAGGGCATGTAGGAGCCAAATTAGTTTTCTTAATAATATGTTAGTGTCATTAGATGAGTGAATGAGCGCGTTTCCATTATGTTCTGTTTTTGCTCTCTTTGATTGAGTTTCATTAGGATTTAGGCACATCGTGGGCAATCCTGAGCAGAAAGAGTATTCTACACTTACGACTTTTTAATGTCAATCAAGATGTCATCATTTAGTTTTTACGTTTCACCATTAGCTGTAATGATTTAAACTGATTTAAAAGTTATCTTTAAGAACGGCACATGCAGTATCCCTGGTGCTGAAGTCAACGCCATTATAGCATGAGCCATTTTTCCCGCTTAGTTATTATAAATTGGACGAGTGGGTTGTGCAGGGAGCTTTGCATTAAGAACATAGTACAAGGAGCTTTTTATTTCAAAAGAGCAAAGAAAATCCTGTTTTCCGTCATATGTGCCCTTTAAGTCGCTTATATTTGGCAGCCATTGATTTTTATGATTCATGTGGTGATTCATTTATTCATTTGGTTTGTCATTTGGTTCAGGCACAGAAAAGACGAGTTGGAGAGGCGCATGTCGGCCCTGCAGGAGAGCAGGAGAGAACTGATGGTCCAGCTGGAAGGTCTTATGAGGCTGCTGAAGGTACCAGAACTTGTTGGACAACGACGTGGCTCTTTATTTCCCTCGGCATGTATGAAAACTCACTTTTTGTCTCCCTTTTTTTCCTCACCTTTCTCTCTCCCACCGCCGTCTCCCTGACGCGTCTGCTTTCGCTCACTGTCATCTCTCATCTTCTGGCTGACAGGATGAAGAGCAGAAACAGGCGGTAAGTGTTCCTTTAATACAGCTCTGCGATGCTGGAGTAAACATGCGGGGTCACAGCTGCAAAAGTTTGATCTGACATACGTATTGCAAAGCAGACATTTTCAAAAAAAGCGGCAGGTAAAAGATTAGCGGGTTGCGTAACGCCGAAAAGTGGAGAGGATTCCTGAGAAAAATAAAAACTTCTCTCATTATTTACTCACCCTAACTTACTTTTTGCCCATGCCCATAAAAGAGATAATTATAAAGATTATAAAGCATGTTTAGGCTGCAATGAAGATTTTCCACCAAGCTCTGGAGACCATGAAAATGCTACAAATATACTTTGTAATTAGTTAATGACTTAATTGACTCTCTCAGTTAATCTTTATTGATTTAATTAATAACGGTTAGTGTTATTACACTATTACACAGACTTTACAATCATATAGCGCTCACAGTTAATTATTAAAAATGCTAATAATTTAACACAGTTAAATGCAATCTGTAGCGAATCTCAAAATGAATATTATTGTATTATATTATTTTGATAGCGCTATGATATATGATATATATATATATATATATATATATATATATATATATATATATATATATATATATAATTAAATTAAATTAAATAAACACAAAATATTTACTACAAATATTAGTTTGAATTTTAAATATGTAATATTTAGCAAAATAATTTGCTGCAAGTAAACTATAATATTTAGCATTTTAAAGTTAATATTAGTGCTACTTTTTTATTTTTATTTACACTCAAAAGTTAATAAAAAGTTAATCAGCAAAAACAGTGTGCTCTACTAAAAAGCAATCAATTACAGCGTGGCGTTACTAAGTAACACCGAGGATGGGTAAAAGTTATTCCTTTCAATAATTTAGTACTACAAAAATGTTGTACTACAAACTTGAAAAATGACTAATAAGTGAAAGTTGCTTAGTGAGATTATCTCATGAGCTTATCGCAGACTGTCTCTGTGGGTGATCTCTGTCACGTCTGCTCCTCATAACGAGGACATGAAGCTCCCATTTCCAGTCAAGTCCCGCTGCTTTGTTCCTGTGACCCAGGGAGGGACCACGAGCCGCATGTCTCCCTGCCAAATATCAGAGACCTGCTCTCCTTTCATCAGGGCTAAGCACCTCACGTCTAATGTGACTGCAGTCTGGCCAGCCATCTGCTGCTTGGCAGTGGGCCACAGGCCCTGGGCCCAGCATCAATCTGTGGGACAGTGCGGCTCTTTTCTACCATCCTTTTGCTCCTCTAATGGCACTTGCATGCTGCTCAGTGAGCTCTCAGTCCAAAGATGCATGCTCTACAACCTAAAGGAACAGATCAGATATCTATAGGTGTGTCTGCAGTAGTAGCTTTTCATCAGTGTTTCTTAGAGAGCGAGGGACTAATGGAGGTTCAGGTTGTTATATAACCAGTGTCGTTTGTGCATTCTCTTTCCTCATCTGTCTCCTACAGGCTCAGACAGGGAGTTCGCCCCATTCATCTCCCAGCCACAGTGCCAGCTGCACCATGCCAATGCCCATCCGCTCCACCTCAGCCGGCTCAACCCCACACACACGCCACAGGACTGCCTGGCAGGGGTCGGGGATGACGTGCTGGATGCCTTCTCTCAGGGTGAGGACTTTGCATTGAAATTGTCATCCACAAAAGATGTTTGGAAGATGTTTTGAATATGTTTAGAAGACGTTTGGAAGAGGATTAGAAGATGTTTAGAATAACATTAGAAAATGTTTGGAAGATGTTTGGGAGATGTTTGGTAGATGATTAGAATGTGTTTAGAATAACATTAGAAAATGTTTGGAAGATGTTTAGAAGACATTTGCAAGATGTTTAGAAGATGTTTGGAAGATGATTAGAAGGTGTTTAGAATAAAATTAGAAGATGCTTGGAAGATGTTTGAATATGTTTAGAAGACGTTTGGAAGATGATTAGAAGATGTTTAGAATAACATTAGAAAATGTTTGGAAGATGTTTAGAAGATGTTTGGAAGATAAGTTTGGAAGTTTGGAAGATAATTAGAAGGTATTTAGAATAAAATTAGTAGATGTTTAGAAGACATTTGCAAGATGATTACATGTTTGTAAGATGATTTGAATATGTTTAGAAGACGTTTGTAAGATGATTAGAAGGTGTTTAAAATAAAAATAGAAGATGTTTTAAATATGTTTATATGACGTATGGAAGATCATTAGAATATGTTTAAAATAAAAAAAAATGTTTAGGTGTTTAGAATAAAATTAGAAGATGTTTGAAAAATTTTTTGAATATATTTAGAAGACATTTGGAAGATGATTGGAAGGTATTTGGAAGATGATTAGAATATATTTGGAAGATATTTTGAATATTTTTAGAAGATGTTTGGAAGATGTTTAGAAGATGAATAACAGATCTTTAGAAGATGTTTTTTAAAGATTTTTAGAAAATGTATAGAAAATGTTTAGAGCATGTTTGGAATGTAATTAGAACATTTAGATGATTAGTAAATACTTTAAAAGATGTTAAGAACGTGTCTTTGTAAAGATGGTTAGAAGATCTAAGAAGATGGTCCAAAAATTAATATGATTAGAAGATAATTAGAACATGTTTACAATATGATAAAAAAATATGTTTTTAAGAGATGATTAGAACATGTTTAAGAGATAAAATATATTTAAAATGTTTTTTTATGTTTTTTTAAAGATTATTAGAAGATGTATGGGAAATGTTTAAAACATGTTTGGAAGATTATTAGAAAATGTTTTGAAGATTATCAGAAATATAATTAAAATACGTTTAGAACATGTTTATAATATGGTTAGAAGATGTTTAGTAAATGTGCAGAACATGTTTAGATGCTGCTTAAAACATGTTTAGAATAGCATTAGGTGTTTGGAACATGTTTAGAAAATGATTGATTATAAGATATTCACAACAAGGTGTTTAGGGAAATAAAGTTCAAACCAATCTTTTCCATAAAGAAGACAAAGGCTTTTAGCATTACAAAATACCCTAAATGTAGTCTTTAAAATTTCTATTCTAAGACATCTAATGCTATATGATAGCTTTGAATGAGCAATAGGCTGAAATTTAAGTCGCTAAATTAATTTTGGATTGATATATTATAGCACTGGATATTGTGATCTGAAAACGATCCTCTTTCATCCAGGTGTACCAAGAAATCTCCGTAATGATCTTTTAGTGGCTGCAGACTCCATCACAAACACCATGTCGTCACTAGTGAAAGAACTTCACTCAGGTACTCTTGTACACTCACGTCTCTACTCTTAAGTGTCCACTTCAGGATTTGAGTGGTAATTGTAATGTTTGTAAATGTGGCAGTGGATGACGGTTTGGAGGAAGAGGAGGAGAACATGCGAAATGGAAGAGAGAAGGGTAAGTTCTTGTGATTTTACCCTTGTACCTTATTTCTTCACTTCTGTTCTCCCACAGTGACAACTGATATAATAATTAAAACAGTGAAGGCCCAAAGTTTATTTCCCTTTTAATACACTTCCAAGCTTTTATGTATAGGGTTGCACAATATATCCGTACCACATGAGTTATCAGCAGAAATTGTCGACATATAATTTTTTTTCAATTTATAAATTTTCGTATGCTATCTTTCAAATTGTTTTGGCTATATTCTAAAGAGATTCTTTTGGAGATATTCTAAATACATTTTTTATTTTATTTAGCAAGGAGAGCAATTTGTGACCAAAGGCAATTATGTAGAACTAAAAGATTTCAGAATAATCAGAAAAAAAAAAAAACATTTTCCACAAAAACAGTAATACATTATAATGCACTTTTAATAATACATTTTTGAGCACCAAATCAGTCTAATGATTAGATGATTTCTAACGAATCATATGTAATGCATCCTAAAAAATCAGCTTTGCTCACAGTAATAAATTTAAAACATCAGAATATCACTTTAAAATATCAGAATTCCACACTTCTGTTTTTTAAAAGCAAATTAAGCACAGGCTTCTTTATAAAAGCATTTAAAACATGATATAAAACTGTAATATATACAGTACATTGGCTGATTTTGAATTAATTACACACATATGTTGTCATCAAGTGCTAATGTAAGCTCTTTAAAAACATAATTTTCACACACACACACAAAATAAATAAATTTTAAAATGAATATCAGTTTTCATACTTCACACCGTACATTATAACGTGATGCCCGAATTCACACGCAGCAGTTATTTATTTATTTACTCTTTTATTTAAATACACAAAGCAGAATATATATATATATATTGCAATTTATATCGTATTACTGGAATTTTTAATACCCGTGCATCCCAAATTAGTTAAAGATGATTAGTTACCATCCTGTAGAATGTAGTCATTAGTTGACCGTAGTTTCTCGGTTTGATTGAGGCCTCTTTTCTTTCTTCTAGCTGAGTCAGAGTAAAAGAATATAGAATATTTCATGTAAGTATAAACGAGCACATTGTCTAGTCCTGCCCTTAAAGCCAAAGTTAAACGTGCGACGTGCTGTGGAGCCGTTGTGACCCCCTAACCTTAAATTTGTTGTTTTGTCCAGTGTCATCGCTGAAGCATTCTGGGAAAAGGCACCCCACCCCTTCATTCTAAGCCCCAGGAACGAAGCGGCGGCATCAAAGGCTCTCTGGCATTCGGCACACAGACAAATGCATGCTCTTCCCCAACAGGGTTTCACTATGTGAAACAAACTCTTCATCACACCTTGCACAGAGCAAGTTGTATTTAATAGGAAGTATATAAATATAAATATATATATATATATATATATATATATATATAAATATAGCTCTATGTCTATCTGTATAAACCCATTGTTATCACATTACCCATGAGAATGGCTTGTTTGTGCTTTCTTAAAAAACCTTTTGTGATTACTACTCTCTGAAACGAACGCACTGTGCATCTTCACGACGTCACTCAAATCGATCTATGCTGTAGCTATTTTTCCAGGCGTTCCCCACACAGGAAGCTTTTTTAGTGATTTCTTTGTGTTTTGATGCATGGAATGGCTCTACTGGATAGGTGGAGAGGGCTCGTATTTGCTCTGCATGTGACATTTATTCTGACCGACTCCGAGCGATGCCTGCTCCGTCGCTCTTCTGCTCATCGAACTGCTGCTTCTGCATCACACTTCTGCATCCGAAAAGCCACCATATATCAGGGACGTCTCGTAGAGCCCGCGGCCTGCCTGGGATTTCCGCTACCGTGTTAAGTTCAGCCCCGTCGTTGTGGCCGTCGTTTTAGCGCTTCGGTATCGCCTCTTAGTTTAGAGTACCGCATACGCATCTCTCTGTATTTTTGGAGAGCATAAAAGGGACTTTAATGGAATACGGATGTATGTTTTCCGTGTATCCATAAACCAGCTTAGCCAGCCATCTTTGAGTGCACACGTCTCTGTAAAAGTTACTTCAAAAGCTTTATTGAGTTCAGTTATTGTGTACACTCGTGTGAAATAAATGAAACCAGTGCTCAGGGACTGTCGAGGGAGGAACGTGGTAGCAACGCTTGTGAACAAATGGGTGGAATTTGCTTTGACACCACAAAGGTCAAATGTCAAAGATTAGCACAGGTCATAAAAACTTTATGGGACGGCTGAGTGTAGAAAAAAGGACTGTTGTGTGGATGCCCATCTCTGCCGCATAAGAAAAAAAATGCTTGGTAATTCTGAATTATGGCATGCTAAGTCGTAACTGTTTGATAAAAAGTCAAAACTACTCCATAAAGAGTTCAAATGACGAGGTAACAGCCACAATTATGAGTTGAAATTATGAGGCACAATGTAATTATGACAATTCGACGTTAAGATTAAAGTCCTGTCATTCAGTTATGCTATAAAAGCACGAAAAATAGTACAAATAAGTCTTACATAAGACATAACTGTGACATGCAATGATTTGAAAGGATGGCATGCCATAGCTATGAGATAAAAAGTCAAATCTACGTCACAAAAAGTCAGAATTACGAGATTAAGTTTAAAATTATAACGTAAATTAATAAGAATTACGACGGGTTAAAAATGGCATGAGTACAGTTGTCATAAAAGCATAAAAAAAGGATAAAAACAAAAAGATTCTAACATAAAACAACTATGACAAAAAGTCAGAAAATGGATTCAAATTATAGTCAGAAATTAAAATCAAGACATAATCCGGTGGAGATTGACACACTAAGGCATAAATATGAGATCAAATTCAAAATGATGTGAGTGAAACTGACAAAGTAATTATGAGATAAAACTCTAAAACTATGAGAAAAAGTCGTGACCGACAAAAGTTAGACTTTTTATCTCAGAATTTCTGTATTTCTCATAATTATGATTTAGTATATCATAATTTTGTCTTTTTTTTCTTATGTGAATGTATGGCTTCCACAGTGCTGCGCATCAGACGCGGACACGCCGTTATAGGAAGAAGACGTGCATAGCGTCTAAAGCTTTACTGTCGAGAGGAACGGAGTTTGACTTACTGTACTTGAATCAGAAGGAATTCAGGTTCAATAATTACATTTATCTAATTATTATAAGTATGTAACTGTGTTATACTTGTGATTCGTCCTTTGTTAGTTTGGTTTCAAATACGAAACAGTAACCATTATTTAAAAAAAACAAACAAAAAAAAACATTTTGTTTATGACTGCTAACATCTGAATGTTAAATTAGATAAATCCAGTTTAAAGTGAGTTTTGGTGTAGAATATTAAGATTCTTTGACGTTCACGAGGGGTCACTAGCTGAAACGATTCGTTCGCTGTTTATTACTTTTCTAAAACGCTTGTAATTCTGCATAAGGAAGTCTTTTGGACGGCTAACATGAACAGTGAGGTCTCGTTCAGTGTGTCACACTGGGAAAAAAAAAAAGCGTTGCTTTTGTTATAGTGAGTGCAATCATATAGATTTGCTTTTTCAAATCGAGATTTTACATATCATAACGCTTGTTCCGTGTTTCAAAGAAAGGGATATACAATGTAGTCGGGAATTTATCGTTATCGTTTAAGCTTGGACGGCGGCGTGTGAAATATACTCAGATGGCAAGTTTGAAAGTTTGGTTATGTTACGACATTCGCTACAAATATGAATGCAATCTTCTGATGTAGGTGTGTGCCTAGATGTACTGTATAAAGTGCTGTAAAAAAAAATTAAAATATTCCGCACATGTGCAAGTCAGCCCTTAGATAGGAGTTTTAGTATGTGACTTAGTCGGAATGCAGTCATTATTTACCTGTGATCTTTGGAAAAAAAAAAATATATTGTTCTGCCTTTAAAAGTTGTGCCAAACTGTTTGCCAACCTGTAGTGTGTCCTTTAGGTATCTGTTCTGTGTATTTGTGCGTGTTAAACCACAATTTATTGATTATGAATTTACCGAAGCAGTCCACCGAGAGGGTAACTAATAACGGGGTGCCTTAAATGGTTGAAACACAATACAGTTTAAGCGGAAGGAACCCGGCTTGAAATCAATTTCAAGCATCGTTGCGAATTTATACGTTACAGATGGCCCTCCAGCGGAGGACCTCCTATGTTATCAAAAGTTAGACGAAACAATATTTCAAAGACGAAAATCCGCAACATCAGGTTTTCATTTCTTTGACAACGCGTGATTCCAAACTGTCGGTCGAAGCTACAAACACCGTTTAATCCTTTCATTTGATGGTTTTGCTGCTGTGTACAATCATTGATTGCAATGGTTTACGTCCATATTTGCGTTTACGTCACCCCTATGTCTTTTTGTATACTATTAAAGGGTAAAATATATGAAAAAACTTCAAAGAGCATTGAGTCTTTGTGTGTGTGTGTCCGCAGAATAATATATCACAGCTAATCCATTAGGATTGAGTTCAGATCTGTTGTCAAAGGGATCCTGTGAGGGCCGGGGCCACCCGTAAAATTTAAATGTGAATTTAAGCAGCGGCTCTGATTGAGTTACAAAATCGACGCGTATGAGTTATTTACCATTATGCCGTGGACAACCGTGAAAATCCTACCTTTCCTGACACCTTATCCCATCTCATTGCAAGTCAATATGACTTGCTGTCTTTAACGTGCAGCTCAGAAGTAAAAGATGGGTACAATCACTTGTAATGTGCGCAAAAAAGTTGCATTTGAAGCTTTTTTTAATATGTAAATACATGATTTACAGAGCCCCTCAATTTATTAAAGTTTTGAACGTATTTATGCATTACATTAATAATGTATATACAGTATATATATATATATATATATATATATATATATAATATATATATACATGACTGTATATACAGAGCCCCTCAATTTATATATTAATGTATTAGTTATTAATGTTAGCAGTGATGCCTTCAAGATCTGATAAAAATGAAAAAATGTAAAATAAGTGCACAGTATGAACAGTTGACAGAGGACAAATCAAAAGGATTTCTCCTGAAAAAAAAGTTTTAAAAAAACTTTGAAAAAATTAGTATCCAGTTGAGGAATTACATTTTTTTTACCAATCTTTGTATAAAGATGATTCTCAACTATGTTATAACATAATTATTCCATATACCACTTTTCTTTTGTCAAAATGTTCATAAACAGGTTTTTAATTATATATATGTATCTATAAACTAAATCTAATTTTGCATGTTTTTTGGGGGGGAAACATATCATGAAAAAAGAAATATAATAATGGGAGTAATAATTGACGAGATTTTCATAATAACATATAATATTTTATAGAATACTGAAATATAATTGACTTCCCTATTCATTTGTTATGTCTCCCAAATCGCATAACAAACATGCTTTTAGTCCCGGTGTCCTCACATGAGGACATATATCAAATCAACATCCTGTTTCATTAAAAAAAAACCTCATATTTTGATTGGAATATTATTTTCCTGAGATGTTATGTTTTTGATAATTACAAAATATTTTTCTGTGAGACTCAATAAATTAATTTGAACGTGTCTGCACACCAAAGAGAGGGATTGGTCATGGTGAAACATCTACTCATGTACAGTACATCCAGGCCTAAAACTGTGACACGTAGAGTCTCATAGAAATTCATTAAAATATAGCATCTTCATATAAGGACGCGGGGTCTTAAGAGGATAGACCATAGGACAGATAGATAGATAGATAGATAGATAGATAGACAGATAGATAGATAGATAGATAGATAGAGGATAGATTCACGTGCTACGGCTCCAAGCAGAATGTCTTGCTTTGGTTTTCTTAAAATTACGACATGGCTTGAACGCAGCAATAGGTCCAAGCGTAATGCTGCGCTTAGATCATTTCATAGCTACCGTAATTTTGACATAAAAACAAATGCCGTTTTATTCTGTGCCATTCGCATTAGGTGAAGTACGTGATACAAGATGTCTGTCACTTATGTTCACGTTACTGTTGCATGAAGACATCTACGCTGACAGAAGTCAATTGCGCACATTTTTAAACGTAAATATTGCGAAATAACCAACTGCTTAATTATATTTTACTGCTGGAAGTGCCGCCATTTTGCTCTGGTTCTGCATGAGCAGCTGTACACAAGCTGTAGCTCTCAGAAAACTCCTAGTACTAGTTGTTATTATTAGTTCTACGAGGGTGTTTGAACGCTTTTTTCAAGATTAAGGTATCTCGTAATTATGGTTATTACAATATGGCATGAACGCACTTAACCCTGCGAGTTCTACAAGGACTCGAGTGCTCTACAAGTCGCATTATCGTACTTAAGACGTACTCTCGCGTAGCCAGGCGGCTGAAGGTCTGGAATCCACAGCAGCTTTCATTGGCCAAGGCCCGCCCATGAAGCCTTTTGACTGACATTTCAAACAACCAATCAACAATTAGTTTCGCTCAGCATCACGTTTCAGGGTACGAAAATATCAACGCAATCACAGTGCGGTGCGTAAAACTCTATTTTAAAGATATTGCAGCTCGAACTTGACATATTTCGCATTTTTCGAATCCAGCGCTTGGTAAACGCTCATCCTCAGTTATAATTACGACAGCTTTCTTCTTTTGAGAGGTTTGGCGTCACCCGACACACGTCTCCCGGAAATCCTGTGTAAATCAACCAATCAGACGACGACTTGGAAACTCCTGAAGCGTTTCGCTTTTTTTTTTTGCGCCATGCGCAGACGCCTAAACAATTAATCTAAAGCAGGACAGGACTTTGCAGGGGTGTGGTTTAAACAAGCGGACCAAATGATTGGAGAAGTCCTGCCTACATCTCCAAAGAGACAGTGGCTTTCACCTGAAGCTTCAGTTCTGACATTTTGACAGAATTGAAAATTAATTGCCCAATAAACAAAACACAGCTAAACCGTCCGCAAGAAGATCCAAAAATGTGCATCTGGAAGACAGGTAGGACGGGTTTTCGTTTGGCGCCGACTTTAAGGAAGACTTGGATCACGACGCCCCTGTCTGTCAAGCAGCCCCTCTCCCCGTAGCCGGCTGTCTCTAGGACCCGCGGAGCCGCCGTCGGAGCGGCCTCTGCAGTCAGTGAGCGCGGAGCATCTGGAGGAGAGCTGGCCGGCTGGGGAGGCGGTGGAGGACGGGGAGAGCGAAGCAGAAGGAGGATCCGGGAGTCAGCGAAAACAAAAAAGGGGGTCAGGCCTGGAACTTGGCGAAGCGGGTAATTAACGCTGCGATACCCTTTCCTAGCACCTTAAGCCGCCATCGAAATAAGTCTCCGCCGCGGGGCCGGCCGTTTTTTCGGGGCGATACGGAGGGGGGCGACTCGATGTGGCCGCTGGGTTTTTTTCCCCCCTGCTAGTACAGATGTGCGCTTTAATACGCCGCGACGCGCTCTTGAACTTGACGACCGGTCATTTGCGGCTCGTCGCACGCGTAGCGTCAGCCCACTCGATTTGAAACAATGGCCGTGTTTCAAAACCTTAACGAGCTTCCTACCTAGACAGCATTTTCGGTGATCGTTCCGATGCGCGAGCGCTTGTGATGCCCCGAAATGCCAAAAGGCGCGCCGAAGGCACCCCGAAGTGCCGTCTAGGTAGGCAGCTCACCTTGGTTTTAAAAAAGGGGCTCGTTTAAGCCGCCTCGGCCTGCTGGAAACGACTGACATTTATAAAGGCCGAATAATCCGAGTAGGCGGGTGATTAAAAGAGCTTTTTTTTATGCAGTTACGGACTATGATAGACACGTGATCAATTAACACCTTGCGATTGGATACCTGTGACACATCTCACCGGTTGATGAATATTAATGACTCTGGCCATTACCCTTGCATTGATGTGGAGATCAGAGTTGACTAAAATACCACTGATGCTACTGTAAAATGATAATACATTAATATGGCATGTCCAGTTTCAAGAGTTTTCATCAGTTAAAAAAAAAATAGAAATATCAGGTTACCTTATTTTAGTCACTATGATGAAATTGTGGATTATGTGCAGAAACCGCTGTATATGGTTACAACTGTGATTTAAAAATAACTAAATAAATAAATAAACATCGGTAAGAGTTATAGAATAGAATATAGAATAGTTCACCCCCCCAAAAAAATTTTATTCACTCATGTCATATTTATTGTCTTCTGAAGCCATTTGGATGAACAGGCGGTCATTCTTTAAAATCCCATTTGTATACACGTATTAATATTTTATGCATCTTAATTGATTACAAGAGGTATGAGATCCAATGACGTCTGACATCAGAAATGTCAAGCCTGTTTCCTAACACGTCATATTTGAATAAATATCCATGCGTGATCGAGATTTTAATGTCAGCTATTTAAATGTAGGCTTGTTTCGCAAAGAAAGTTGTCGTATGACTTAGGAATACATTTTATTACGATTTTTTATTGTGATACATGATGATATTTGTGAGCGTTTTTACAGCCCCCGGCCACCATTTACTTTAGCTTTCTGGCAAAGAGGCAGCACGGACATTCAGCTAAACCTCTTCCTTTTGTTTTCCACTGGAAGAAAGCAAGCCGTATGAGTTCGCAGTGACATTAAACTAAGAACTCAGAAGACGGGAGTATTCATTTTTGGGTGAACTATTCCTTTAATGATAGACTCGCCTAATTTATTGACCTCCAAATCTAATTTCATGGGACTTCGGTGTCCTATTTTAGAGAGAGCGCGTTGAAGCGAGCGCACATGAGAGCGGAGAATAAAATGTACAGATCCCTTTAAAACAGCCCTGAGGAAGAAAATAGGAAATACCATAAAGAGAAGAGTTCATGTTTCACCCCCGAGACGAATTTTCATGTAGCAGTCGGAGAATGCGTGCATTTTGAGTCAACTCATCGATAGATTACTTTCTGGTGTGTTAAACTGAAAACTTACGCATAGTTACGGTTGATTTCTCATCCACGACCTGAAAGCGACGTCTTGTTCTCTAATATTTCCATACGCACCAATGTTTTACTTACTTAACAGACATTAAAAAGGCCAGTTGTTAATATGAGTTTGACAGGACCTCAACTTTTGTGTTATTGCTTGCATTGTTATAATCTTCTGGATATGTCTATGTTTTCTGAATGTTGTGTTCGAGTGCCGTTTCTTCTGATTGCGGTGTTCCTTTTTGCAGGGGATCCTAAAGAAGGAGGGTCATCGTTTTTCTCCCCCCCCCTCCCCCCTTTTTTTGTTCTTTTATTTTTGTTTTTGATCTTTTTCGACTTTTGCGTTGTGTTCAACAGTCACTCATCTGGCGATGCCGTCCAACACAGTCGCCGCCGCCGCCGCGTTCAAGAGCTCCGACTTCAACTGTGACACCAACGGAAATCAAACGGTGAGAGGTCAATGAGTCCCTGGACACTTTTATGCTCGGCCTGCTGTGTGCTGCCTTAAAAAAAAAAAAGCACATCTGTCACTGAAATGTCTTGCGTTTCGAAAAAGTCAACTCTGACTTTCCATACGCAGCAACTAGAATTATGTTAACGCTCTTTAGCTCTGAAAATAAACGACAACGTGTCTTTAATCGAAAGCTTAAAAATTAGCTATATTTATAATAATGACATATTTATACTATATTTCTATCTGCATTTATACTAATAAAAATAATGGTTGCAGTGATTTGAAAAGACATGTTATCAATTTTCACGCAGCATGCAATAAGCATATTGTTAATGTCTCAATAATTCAAGGATATTGGGATATTCTGTAAATAAATGAAATCCATATATTAAAGCTAGCACAAAGTTGGTTTTAGATATTGATAACTCAGATTAAATATTTTTTTGCTATTAGTATTGTTGTTGCCGTAATTCTGAAGATGTGAACAGCTCAAAAGTAGAACGTCCAGGTTGTCATTTTGTAATTATGATAATTACGCACTAAAACATTCAGCAAGTAGGAGCAAGTGATAAACATACCTTTTGACCACATCCGTGCATATTCGTTTATTCATTACATTTGTCTACCGATGAACGAATCTTTTGTGGTTTTTTCAGGATCAACAACAGTTTTTTTCTTACCACTGCGGCCAATCAAAATGAATCTCGTTATTTTTATAGTGCTAATAAAGAACTAGGGTAACGCATTTTTAAAAGTACATTTTAGCTGATTAAAAGTTGAGACGACTGTTTACTAATGATTTGCTGAACAGATAAAAGCTCCATGGAAAATACAAAATGTATTGTATTTATTGTAAAATTACTTTACGCCAAAAATCATCAAAAGATCATGTTCAGTGAAGATATTTTGCAAAGTTCATATGGTAAATAACTAGAAACTTAATTTCTGATTAGCAATAGGCTTTGTCGAGTTCTGTATTTTGGCATTTTCTTAATATTCAGATTTTTTTGCACCCTCATAATCCAGGTTTTCAAACTGTTGTATCTCAGCCAAATGCTGTCCTATAAATCAACGTAAATCAAAGAAATGCTTCCAGATTGCATATAAATCTCAATTTCACAAAACTGACCCTCACGATTCCGTGTCCCACGTATAAGCTAAGATGAGAAGTTTTTGATTCCTCGCATTTCCCTGCATAATTCTTTTTATGCGTTTCCGTTTTCCAGATACCTGCCATGTTTCGCGCCACGATTAAAGGGACGGCTCGCTTTATTCACCCTCGCGTTGTTCCGAACCTGTGCGTCATACTTTCTTCTTTCGAAGAACCAAACACTTTTGGCGGCTCCCAAACTAAAAAAACCCCCGCATTTCTCAAAATATCGGCTTTCACGTTATAACATTTTTAGGTGAACTGTCCCTTTAACCCACCCTTCCAATCCGTCACTACGGTGTTTCATTCAGTGTATCATTTTAATTTGACATGATTCATTTCCACGGCAGCGACTTGCGGGGCTATCGAGCGTCAGCGTAGAGGCTCCGGTGAACATAATTAGCAAACACGAGTGAATTGTTATCGGAGATAGTGTCTGCTCTGTTTCGTACGAGCGTTTAGTGACGTGGGTGTTGGCTTGTGTAGGAGAGGCTGCCGTTTGCCTGATTTACAGGGGAATTCATTCTTCCCCACCCCTGCACCCGTGGACCCGTGCTACGCTCGTAGTCCTGTTGCTTGGCAACAGTTCTTGCCTTAAATAACCGGCTGCCGACAGAAATAGAGCAAAGATGTAGACGGTGTTACTGAGTTCACACAAGGCAACGTCGATTTCTGTGCACACCCTTTGTTTTTGTTTGTTTAAACATTTGGTTTGTGTGTTTGTGTCGTAATGAGAACATCGCGTGAGGGTTTTTTTTCAGTTACGTGACAGAAAAAGAGCAGCTAACTCTCCAGAACTCCAAATAGATGTATTAAAAAAAATATTATAAATACAAATAGGCATTGTATTTTAAATCTAAATATTTTAAAATATATTTACATACAAAAAAATGTTGATTTGCATTTAATTGCACATTTTTAGGTAACTTGAGATGCTATTTGTACTTCATACAAGCGCCGTTGTGCATTAATAATAAGAAATTCAAGTGGTGTCCAGCCATCTTTCGACCATGCTGGACTTCTCAGTAGTCGTGGCAGACGGGGACAGCATCCTCATTAGCATTCTGATTTAGAGCCGGTGGTTTGATTCATCCCAGCCCTGAAGCTGCTGCAGCGGCTACGTTAGGATCGTCTTTTCTCTCCCGTCCACCCTAGGGTGCTCGGCTGGACCAGGAGTGGCTATTGTTAAGGAGGGAAGACACGGTTGTGTTAAACAAAGAGAAAGTGAATGAGGGGAGAGAATGATCCACTGAATGTCTTTGTAACTGTGTCAGGAGAGAGCCCAGAGAGTTCGGGATCTCTCCACGGCTGCATCAACCCACACTTTAGCTCGGATAAAAGGACGATGCCATTCAAACACTGGCTTTTCTCATTAGCTAAATAACCCTTGATGTGTGAGATGGAGTGATTTTTAAAAGTCTCGAAAGACGAATTTAAAAATGGCTGTGCGTACTGGAATATTTCGGTGTGTAAAGGTTAAGATACACGCTGTAAACTGAAGGATGAAATGATTTTAAAATTCTGTCCAATACGGATAAGCAGATAGTTATTTTCACCTTACGGCTTATAACTCATTCTTTTGAATCATTGAAAATAAGCAACAAAATTTAACACCAGTAAAGGGAATTTAAGCATTATATTATAGAGATTTATTAGATTTTGAAAATCCCTAGATTACCAGTGTTATTAATTAGATTGGATTCGATTAGATTTAAAAATGTTAAAACAAAGAAAGCACAAATAACAAACCCAAACGTTTGAACAGTATTTCATAAGATTATATAAGATTATTATTATTATTTTAAATGAATAATTTCACTCACCAAGAATGCACAAATTCTTTTTTAAACAAATGCTGAAAATAAAAATGAGAAATTGTATACTGTATACTTTATTTCTGTTCAAATAAATGCAGCTTTGATAAGCATCTTAAAAAGACCACAAGAAATTTAAAAGACCATAAAAATGATACAAAAATTTATTATTTTGAAGTGCAATTATCCAATAGTCATTAATAGCCAATGATATCCAATAACTGCACGTTTTAAAAATTCTCTCTATCAGCCAATAACTAAAGTGATGTCACTATATTATGTGTCCCTAGTGAGAAAACAAATCTGGTAATTTACAATTAAACATTAATAATAAAAATTAAATAACTGTAGTTATATAGTAATGTAGTAGTATATGTATATTCAAAAGGTTTTGGAATGGAATCAAAGTATATATTTTCTTTATTATGCATTGCTCTCAAAATGGCTAAATGTTAAGCAATAATTAGTTAAGCAATAATTAATTGATGTTCATTTCTGTCTGTTTAGAATGAGAGCTCTAGAATGGACACAATGATAATTGACGAGATGCCTTCGCTCTGCACTCCTGTCCGCAAGGTTGGACGGCCTGGCCGCAAACGCAAGCACCTCCCCGTGAGTATCCTAGAGACTGAGCTCTCAGCACTCAACCAAACCACAGAACACCCGACTTCCCTTGGGATTCGGTTTATTTTCACTTATCCACCAGGCGCTAGCCTTGGCGGTGGTAGGGAACGGATAAACAGGCAAGTGTGTGGTTGCTGGTAATGACATGGGGGCACCAGACACATTTTTTGAAACTGATCAAACTTGATATTTGCACCTGATGGTGGACAACCAAACAGACAAAGACTCCTATAGACTCGAAGGAGAGACCTGAGCATTAGCCTGAAGGTGATCTCTCGACTTGGGCCCAGCAAAATCCTAACAATCCAATAGCAAAGAACTAAAAACCACTGGTGACCACCAAAAACACCTCAGTATTGTGTTAACAAGTGGACAGCAATTTTGGCTACGATCTTGCTGTCTGAGACAAATTTCTGGTTTATGTAGTCGTAAAGGGTGTTTTCTGTGAATGTACAAACTCTGGCTGTTCGAAATAGACATAGCCCACTAAATTACATCAATATTTGTCCCAAATCATTTTTGATGTGCATATTGACTTCACGCTAGGCTGGATAATTGCATATTGTGCATTTTTCAGCAATATGTTTGTCTTTTTGTGGTATGAATAAAGTCTATGTTTGGTTGCACTTTATTTTGCAATATGTGTGACAATGTACTTACGTCTGGCTCTTAGGTACTGTTACATATGGGGCATGGTTATGTTTAGTGGTACGTTCGGGGGTTAGTACATAGTTATAACCCAGTTATTGAAAATACTGTCATATTTACATAGGGAACAGGTCTGTAAAAAAGTGTTACCCTATGTTTAATTTAGAGAAATACCATAATATAGATTGTACAAATAACAAACTCACAGAAGGCACTTCTTTGTTAATTCTTGAAGTGACCTTTTGCCTCTATGATAATTAGATTCATCTTGAACTTGAGAGTGTGAGTACAGAATGAGGGCCTGTTCACAGCTGGTCACTTCTTGCTTTTTCACTAATTCGACAGCTATCTGATCGTGGAAAGACAAAATGTAGATACCCTCAGAAGCACTTTAAAGACATATTTAAATCTGATTGTTCAAACCACTTCTGGGCCGCATGGTGGTCTGGGCCGCATTCCAGACGAAACTGGATTAATGTGAATACATGTGGTTGTTGAAACCACATATTGTGAGAGCCTCATCGGCTGTATGACGTGTTATAGCCAGATATGACAGGGCAAATGCAACATGCATCGCCGAGGATGAGTAGCTGAGTATCTCTTTAGCGAGCTTTTCGTAAAGTGATTTGTCAACCCTGAATCATGGCTGGACGTCTTTTGGTGACAGTTCATCATACAGTTTGACGTCAAAGACTGAACACGTTACGTCTGTAGTCAACTTTGATCTGGATGGCGATTCGATTCACAGATTTGGGCTTGGTCTTGTACTTGAAAATGCGAGCACAACATAACCGATGCTTTTTGTAAAGTGCGAGATTGAATCTCGTAGCTACAATTGGTTGTACAATCTGGCATACAGTATTGTACACATCACACAATCGGCCTCGTCTAGCCATCAGCTTGAGAACTTGAGTACAAATTGACGCATTGGGGGGCTTTTCGTAAAAGTGAGCGACCGGCTTTATCAACGATGAATCGTGACCACGATTTATCATAAAGTTTGAAAGTCTCTTTGAGATCACATTGTATGATCTATCATACATTTAAAAAGCCGTACAGTGCATAGTAAGATCCAGTGTTTGTGTTCTTGCGTGTTTTGCACCTTCCTGACAAACCTCTCAGGGCTAAAGGGGGGCCAATCGGGAAATGAAATCCCGGGTCATGGGACCCGACCAAAGTCCTTTATAGATTAGCCTCCTCGCTGGGACCTAGAGAGAAGTCATAAAACCTTTGTCCTGGGCCCTGTAAATTTTAGGAAGTGAATGTAGAGAGCAAGTGTCCAGTCCCTGGTAAACGTCCCCCTTCTCCAGAGCCGGTATTCCTGTTTTTTTGAAAATAATCCCCTCTCTTGCATAATTAATCCAGAGAGGGCATGTCAGGGCATGTGGATGTTCGGTTGCCCCACTTCCTCTCCTGCCTTCCCCTGAGGACTTTCTGATTGTATTATCCTCCTATCCCATTCCTTCAACAGGTAATTGCGGTCCTGCTAGGAGAGCGATGTCTTACTCTGTGAAATGTAAGCCATGTGAAGACAGATAGAATAATGTTTGAGTCATCTCTCATAGAGGAGCTGACTGCTGATGTGGAGGACTTTGTTAGCACTCTATGTTTGACTGCCTCGCTGAAATGTCCTGGAATTGTAAAAGCCGTCTGGTGAAGACGAGGCTCTAAGTGATGTATAACAAGAGTGATGACCGGAACTTCAGACATTTTGCTCTATTTTTCATCTTGAACGCTAGTAGCATTGTTTTCCACAGTGCTGTTTTTAGACACGGAAATTGGACTTGAAAGCATCCCCCCCTTTATCCTTATTTCCAAACTTTAGTGCAGCATGTACACATGGGGGGATTTGTTTCTAGGTCACATAAGGAAGGTGCTAATATCAAAGCAAACCACATTGTTTTGATCACTGGACCGCAGCCAGCGCCATTGTTTCATGGTTTTCCGGGCATTTTTGTATTCGGTTGGACTTGAGGGCATGCGTTTTCTGTGCCATTGTGAAGCTTGAGTGGGGTGGGTGGTTTTTATGTGGTTGATATATTCTTAAAGGGATAATTCTTTGAAAAAAATGTGTCACATTTGTTTTAATCATTTGAAATAAAGATCAGTGGAAGTCAATGGGTGCCAAAACGGTTTGGTTACCAAAATGCATAAAAATTTCTTCTTTATGTCCACAGCAGAAAGGACACCATATAGGTTTATGTACATGACCGACTTTTAATTTTTGGGCAAACTATTGCTTTAATGCTTACAAGGAATTAAATTAAAATATGAAATAATAATAACTAGAAATATTTGTGTGTGTGTGTGTGTGTGTGCAACAAAAATGTACTATTTGCCAGCAGTGACAGTTAGGAAAACATTTTGTGAATCCATATGCGGTTCGTTGGACATCATCTATGTAGAGAGAACAGTCATAATGGCACAATTGTGAAAAAAAATGACTCTTATGAATCAGTTCTTTTTAGCCAGTCAAATGTTTTATTTTAAATGAACTGGAAACTGAACTGTTATGTATATTAAAGATTTTTATGCCTTAAAGATACATACCATGTTATTGTGGTGGTCAGGCAATAACCGTACCATTTTTTTTTTTTTAATTATATTTGAGCAAAACATTGTTTTGGTGAAATTTTAACGTTTTAATATATATATATATATATATATATATATATATATATATATATATATATATATATATATATATATATATATATATGAATATTCTTACAAACAAAATATTGAGATTACTTGAGTGCAAATGTCATATTGTAGAAAGTTTAATTAATATTTTATGAGAGAAAATTCTGTCCTGTTCAGAAAGTAATTTCTCTTTTGAGTAATCTTGTCCAGTTCACACAACCACTCTGAGAATTGCTCACTGATTTGTTTCCCTACGGACTTTTTTTTTTCTGGAGGGCTGCTTTCTATCCCAGGAGCCCATCTGAATGATATTTTGGTGCCTTAAAAGGCTCTTATATATGAAATCCCCCCAATTTTATTGTACATCAGATAAGTCCATAAATAAGTCCATAAATCACAAAACAAGTAAAAAGATGTCTTTGCGTGAATAGTTGTGTTTAAATCTCATGGTTAATGATTTGTTCAAATCCCTATAAGCAGCAGCAATAGTTACACTAATGGAAAGTAATACATTGTACTGTATGTAGTTCTTAAAGAGACGTCAGGGGTCTTAAAAACGTTTTTCTCATTGCGCCAACTGACTCTCTTCAGACAAATGAACAACATTCCTCCCATACCACCTCCCCTCTGTAATGTCGAATGAAAAATGAAGCAAACGGAAAGAATAAACACCAAGAAAGTAGAAACCCAGAATCCAGCGTTTGTGGGCGGCACGCCGCCGTAACCCTGTTTTTAGTCATATTTTCCAGAGTCACCAAGAGTCTTGCTAAGACAAGTTCGATCGACGGTATGCCGTCGAACAACTTGACTGTTTTAAATCTTCTGTCATCGTCACGACAAAACTGCTCCCGATTGAGAACGAACAATCCAGCAGCTGTTTGGGAGATTATGTGGTTCCTCTCACAAGAGTAGAGTAACGGTTGTGTTGTGTCAGATCACTGTCCGATCTCTCTTTCACGAGAATGGCTTTGACATCCCGAGGCAGCGAGGCGAAGCGGCAGCTGCTCCTCTAAAGAGAAATGCCACCGTCAGATTGGCGGTTTAGCTCTCTGCGGGCTCCCAGTCTGTTCGTCTCTGTATTTCCAGCCTCTCGTGTCAGACTGGCTTCTCGTGCACACGCTAAGCAGGTGGTTGGATTCGATGAGCAGTGTATGTTGAGGTTGTAGATTAATGATACAGGATGTACACTTGAGGTGGTTTGATTGCATTTTAATATTGTTTCTACTTACCAATCAAAAAAAATTCAGGTCAACGTTTTATTTGTCAAGGATGCATTCAACTGATCAAAAGAGATGGGAAAGACATCTAAAATGAATAAAATAAAAATATTTGATAAAATACACATCTTTAGGGCCTCTCATTTTCGATTAATAATGAAAGTAATATCGTTGTTGGACAGCGCAATTGTAAGTGATTTTTTTTCTGGGTTTTTTTTCAGATCATTTTGAAGTTAGGACAGCTGTGGGGTTGGTTTTTAGGATTTTTTTGTTAGGATCTGTAGTTAAGATAGGGTAATGCACTTAGGAAATAGCTTTCGTCCTAAATGTGGTCTAACTGAAATCGCCATGGTTACCCAAAAGATAAGATTTTGAGGTTGGGATCTTTCTGTAATGTGCTGCCTGATCATTAATAGAAAAAAAGTGAAATTGTATTGTGAGCAATTTGAGCAATTAGATAATTTGAGATATATATATATATGTGTGTGTGTGTGTGTGTATAGTATATCTGACTGAATTTTTTCTCATGAATGCAGATAAACCAAATACTTCAGAGGGCTTTAAAAGTGGCCCTGTTATGATGATGGTGTAGTATACGAAGCTTTAAAATCTTTAAACGTTTTTTAATCTCCATGCCCGTACTGCAGTAGTGTTAGAAGTAGTTTGTTTTGTGTGCTATTTTTGTGTCTTTGTAGACAGATGCATAGAAACATTGTGCTCACATCACACTTAATGTGTAGGAAGAGCTTCTGTATCTTCTTTGTTTAGATTAGATGGTTCAGACAGGTAGTTTAGATGTCAACACAAGGACACAGGAAATGGCCTTAGAGTCTGAGCAGAAGAAAGACGAGGCCTAGACTGCAAATGAAAGATTTGACTTTATACTGCAGATTGGGTCTTCCTCTTTAATTTGTGCTCTGTGATTCATAACCATTCTGAAGTAAGTAAAGGTATATGGCCGTTATTATCAGGAACCCTTCTGGAAATGTAGTTTATATTAAAAGAGGGGGCGTTTTAATGACACTTTTATTAAAATCCTCATCCTCTACCTTGTTAGAGCGATACAGATTACAAGATGATAAAATTCTCGAAATAAGATTTCACTGGCACTGAATCTACAGCTACACCAAAAAAACAGTGTCTGATTCATAAATGAATGATGCTTTAAATGAATCAGTTAAAATCAAGTAATTAATTGTTGAATGACTTAAATGGTGCTTAGAAATAATGACATATTAAACATTACATTATGCGCGTACTTCAGTGGAAAATAAATATTTATTTCTGTATTTATTTATTTCTCCCTTCTGGTGCATATTTTTATTTAAAAATGTTCTGGATTTTGGGCTTTTTTTTGCGTGTCGACACTGGTACAGTAATGAAGCTTATAATCATAAAAAGAGGATTATTATGGTAAATTTGGTTTATTGTGTGTTGGAGGGCAAATTTAATGAAAATATTGAATCTGTTGTGCCTCAGGGAGTTGCTATTGTTTATCAGAGGTTTTGATTAATGGTAGGTTATAGATGCATTACCGTCCAATCGGATTATGTAATTTTCTGCTGCAGGTGGAGGGTTACGGGCCAGTGGATCAGCCGGTGGGCGTGGCTAAGCAGCACAAAGGGGTGGAGCTCCAGTCGTCTTTGCAGTCCCAGAATGGAGATGTTGAGAGGCATGAGAAGAAATCGTGCGAAGGTCGCCACCCCACGCTGGACAAGAATGCTGTGGAAAACGGGCTCCCACGCCAATCAGGCTGCCGGGCCGAGTCGGCCTCCGATTCGAGCCTGAGCCCATCCCAGGACTCAGAGAAGTACGACGAGGAGACACTGCCAACTCTGCCTCGCAAGAAACGAGGGAGACGGAAACTGGAGCGGCCGACTAAATGTGAGTTATGCTCAACCTTCCTTAGCATCATGTTTCACAGCTGTCTGCTCACTGAGCCTCTCGTGGGCCCGAGGCCAAGAACGTGTCATTATGATGGTAAAAAAATGCAGTATTTAGTCATTAAACAAGTGGGATTGTAAAATGGTTTTGGAGGCTTTGCTGGTACTGTTGACTTGAAGGACAAATAATTATTGTTAAATGAATACATTAATATGTAAATCAGGGTAATTACATTCCCCAAAAAATCAAATTTGCTAACAAAAGACACCAGCCTCCCACAACGTGTACAGAGCGATTTGGCAAGATTCTCTCTCCAGCAGCGTTTCATACAGGATTTTGTTTTCCTAATGGGGCACCAACCACCCCTGCCACATATCCATATTTATTTGGGTTAGATTTCACTATGTATACCGATTTAAGCTTTTTATTTTATATTTTACTTGAATTTGTATTTTATTTTGTAATTTAATTTAATTTAATAATTTTGTTGGTATTTTATTCATATTGAAACATAAGCAGCACACAGAAAATAAAAATAAAATAATAAATTGAGCGTTTTTTTTATTACGATTTTTCTTTAAGAGAAATTAAAATTCAAAGGTTTCAATTATTAATAGTGCCGCAAAAGTTAACAAATACAATACAATACATTTTGTAATAATGTTACATTATTATATTAATGTCAATTTGACATCATACCGTTTTTTTCTATTCTTTAGTGTTTCTAAAAAAATGACCAGAAGTACCAGATTGAAACCGATCAGAGCGGCTGAACTAGCGCTGAACCCAGTAATTACACATGTGACTATTAATTTATTTTCAGTAACATTATTTACCATTATTTTGTATTACCTTTAACCTTTAGCATTGTTTATATTTAAATAATGTTTTTATTTGAACATTATTTTTGTAAAGCATGTGTTAACTAGGAAAAGTTGAGATGAGATAAACTACTAACGTTTGGTATTGCTTTAAAAATGTAAGTGTGCTCTCAGAAAATCATTTGAATGATTCCTAAAAGACAAACCAAGGGATTTGTTTGTTAATTAAACCGTTGCACTATATGTTCATGTTGTGTTCTGCCACAAAAGACAACGCAGTAGAAATCTGTGTATCGGTGTATTATCACGCAGCACCTGCTTTTTCATTTAATCACTTATTAAAATTCACAAGCTCACAGCTCAGCTAAAATCTGTTCGTTTTTTGCAGTGGCACTACAGGTTCATCTGTGTTCCTGAATAGCACTGCGCTCCAGTGTGATGCCAATTATTAGATCTCTCTCTCTGTCTCTCTGTCTCTCTCTCTCTCTCTCTCTCTTTCCATACTGTGGGGTCAGGTATTGACCTTGATGAGGCCGGGTAGACAGAGCCGCGTCTCTCCTGGCAGCCTGCCTTGATTGGGCGCAGTGCACAGAGAGACAGCAGGTCTGCGTTGTGACCACTCTCTCAGTGGGGGCCGTGCCAGGTGCATGGCCCAATGCCCAGGGCACTTACACACTGATCCTACATCAGTCTCCCTTAACCCACTTCATGGTGAAAGACGCCGACTTGTAGACCTATGTAAAATGGCATAAAGTCTAGACAGTCCGTTTATGATGCTTTGGAAATCTAGTAAAACGTCATACACTAAATAACCAAAGCATGTGGTGTTTGCTAGCACTGCTAACAACGCTAATGTCAGACAAAGACGAGGAGAGGTGGAGCTCAGTGGAACGTTTATTTACAAAAGTACGCTAAACGCATGCATTTAGAATATAACTGACGAAGTGAGCTGAGGAAGAAATATATACACAATATGAAATTTAATTTTTTCTGATAATCAAATGAAGACATGAAACATTTATTTACATCTAATCAAATGGAAATTAAATCATTTTATTTTTGGCAAACAAACAGAGTTTTACTGTTAAAGTTAATATATGGTAGAAAACTTGTTTATATACTTTAAAAAGTCTTTAAAAAGTTTTAACAATTGTATTTTTTCTACAATTAAGTGTTTAATTTGGTTGTAATAATTTCATTTACCATTTAATTTATTTAAATTTGACAGTAAATGGAACATGTAAAGACATTATAGTATAATACAAAAGTAAAATATATCTGTTATATGTTAAACCATACTTTTATCTTGACAGGTTGCTGTGAAGTTTCTGTGTGCATACAGTATGATATAATACTAGTTTTATCACATGAAACTGTAGAAGTCTCATGAAGTGAGAATAAATAAGCCATTTATACATATCGAGGTTAACGGAACATACTCATATCTAAACTGTCTTTTGCGTTTTCATTTTCACATACACTAGTTCATATAACTTAAATTAAATGATAGACATACTTTTATTAATCCAAAAATGTATGAATTCCATGGCATTCTGCTTTATAGTGTAAATTCTGTTTTTATGAATGGGCTCTGCCATCCTGTTCAAGTTTTCACTGAAACAATGTGACCCTGCATAGGGTCTCTCTCTCTCTCTTTCTCTCTCTCTCTCTCTCTCTCTCTCTCTCTCTCTCTCTCTTTCTGTTTTAAGCTGCATTTCAAATAATTCAGTCCAATTTGGTGAACTGGTTCATCATTCATCAGGCTGTTCAGTTAGAGAATAATGTTCAGTTTCTTGCATACTCAATCCCAACTGCAACTGTAATTTACCAAACTGTATCTAATATGAAAATCAGGATCAGAATTAAAAAAAAATTGTGAAGCTTACATTGCCACCAAACCTTATCGGACGCCTAAATATCATTGGTAGGCCGCATAACTACCATAACAGATTTAACCATAAATGAGATTTATTTGCACTAGTCAATACCACTGTTTGCCAGACTTCATTAACCCAGCACTAATGCTAATCAATACTAATCGCTAATAGATAATCGCACCTAGAAGCTATGTGCTAGCCATTAATTCAGTCCCACCGAAGAGTTTATTGAAGCATGAACTAAGTCAAAAAGATCAATCTTGCTTTGATTGACAGAGAATGGGCAAATCCGGCAGTACCTGTGTCTTTTTCATAGCTCTACCTAGAGGGCACCGGACGGATTTCAGTCCAGTGAAGGGGAAACGAACGCTCTGAACACGCAGGCTGGCATGTGTTCAAACTGGCACGCCGGAGGCTCGATGGGCACAGCGTGCCAACCACGCTCACAAACCCGGTGACCTTGGCAGTCTTAGTGGAATGAACCCCTTCCTCACTGTACAGACAGGCTTGCTCATTCCCGTTCGAGCGACTGAGAAAAGAGGAAGAGACTGAGAGATGTGTTGAGAGAGGATTCACACATGCTATAAATGTGAAGAGGACTCGCGGGTCAAGGCCTTTTGTTTTGGCTGGGTGTGTGTGGTACTTCACTGGCAGGCTTCTGATGGCTCGTGTGAAGAAAACAAGCTCTCAGGTTTTGCCCACGGCCTCTCGACGCTCAAGTGTTGTGATGTGGCTGGGCGATGGAGCTTTGATAGACTTCAAACAGACTTTCCTTAGGCTAGTGGGTTATTAAAATGGGTGCTGTCTACTTCTTTTGGCTTCATGTCAGTATAGAGACGTCATGAATATGCCGTGACAGATTGCCTATAAGCCTGGTCTAAATCCCACAGATCTGTTTATATGAAGTTGTCCTGCTCATCATTCATACTTAATGATTGTCAAAATTAGGTGTTTAAGATTCTTTTGTTCAGTTTATTCTTTCATGCTTTTGTGCGTTTACCAGAAAAGTATTTTTAAAAGTTTAATGAATAAGTAGTCATTTTGCAGACAATTAATAATTTTTTTCTTATTTTATCTTAATTTTTATTTATTTGTAATTTAAGGGGAGGCATGGTAATATTAGGGGTGGCATGGTATATATATATATATATATATATATATATATATATATATATATATATATATATCAAGTAAGAAAATAAATAAATGAATCCAAAATGTGTAAATCCTAAATAAAGAAATAATACAATATTTTGAAACAATGGATTTATTTCATTTAATTATTTTTACATTTAGTCAATTGGTAGCAGGGGTGTGTTTTGAGTCAGTTTTCTCGATGTGACTCAGATCATTCCCTCAGAATCAAACCCTTGACCTTGGTGTTGTTTGCACTGTGTTTTTTCTGTTTAAACTAAAAGAATGCGTGTCAGTTTTGCAGCGGAACATTTTTGCAGCTAAAGTCAGTAGATGCACTGAGGAGGACGTTGCCGTTGTTGAAGCAGTGCGTGTACACAAATCTTTTATTTTGAAAGCTACGTTTTTCATGATGCACATCACCATCACCACTGTGACCACATTTACCAAACAAACTTAAAAAAATGTGTATTTAATTTCTCATATTCCTAACTTGCAGATTTAAGCTAATCTTTTTTTTTTACCTCTCAGTACGCTAGCGCTTTGATGTGGAAAAGTCTGTAATGGTGAATGTTACTTTTGATCTGAATATCATGCTAATGTTGGGCTTCAAGCAAAAAGGAAAGGTTGTAGGAAATAAACTATTGTATTAGATGCTCCGTACGCTACTGAAGTAAATTAGCAAATCTGTAGCTGACTTTTCACTTGAACGGGAATGAATCTTCCAAAGGCTTTTGAGGGGCCACGCTTTATTGATGCGGTAGTGGAATTGTGGGTGTGCTTTTAGAAAGCTTTGTCGAGCCCTCGAGTAATATTGTCTTCCTCAACCCCAAGTTAGAAGGGAGTCTTAGTACTCCTGAATCATGAATCATCATGATAGCCCTGCTAATGTTTCAGGTCACTGGTAATCGTAGCCTCTGGCTAACCTCGACCTAACCTGCTGAACCCAGCCAAGACAAAGCTGTTTAGGCATGAACTACATCCTTTTGTACGTGGAGACGTCAGGAGTATAAATCAGTGCTAGGGCAAAAAAGGAGTCAGAACTTTTCAAGAATTTCGGGAGGATTCATTGTGGCGTTGTGGAATGTGCGCAAGATGAATGGCGTTGGATGAGTATGGAGAAAGTATGAGTGTTAAGGAAGTTATCCTAAAATAGCAGTAAGTTCCTTTTTTTGGTACAGTAGATTGAAATGGTATTACTTTATTGTTCAGACTCACTAGTCTGTTATCACATTAACCATTATTAGACGTAGATTGAATCTGCTGCCATTTTGTTTTACAACTTACTTGGAGTTTTAATAAAAATGGAGTGCTATTCTTACATCGGCCGATCCTTGGATTTTTTGGATTCAAAAACAGCTACTATAAATGCAGCGCAATGGAACAGAACAGGCTATTTTTAAATTGACACACAACCTGAAAAATACTTCGGCCCGTACTATTAGAAAGGTGTGAGACACAAAACAACGGCCAGGCGATGGGTGCTTTCCCGCTGCAAAAACACTGAATGTCAGAGGAGTCAAATCAGCTACAATAGTCAAAGTGGTTGTTTCAGTTTTGCAAGTATTTATGATGTCCTGCGTTTCTGTGTATTCTGATTGGAGGATGCAGAGAAGCAGAGAGCTTGGTTTGTGTGGAGTGCAGAGGATAGTTTTTGATTTCATGCTTTTGGAATTACTGCTATTCTTTGATGTAACTGATATTAAAAGCAGTGGTTGAACGATAATAGATCTTCAGTAGCTCATTTTGGTACTGTCTAGAGCCGGGTGGATTGACATAATAATATTTTATATAATATTTTACAATATTTACTCAATAATTCAATCGGATAGTTGAAAAGAAAAATTCATAAACTGATACTTGATGAATCTTTCTTCTTTTAACATTTTAAAACAACAGGCTATAGCTACTGTCATATAGAAAGTAACAATAAAATAAAACAAACCTGTTATGCTAAGTATGGAACCAAAATTGCTTCAAAAACATTTGATTGCTAAAACTGAAACCTAATGTTTTATTCAAAAATGCGACACGTGCAAAGCACAGTTCATAAATAGACATAGTGTGTTTTTTTGCATTCACAAATCTTCACACTTTTGTTAACATGTCGAGGCTTATGACAGCTTTTGACAGATTCACAAATGCATTATTTAGACTGTATCTTCTGTTTGTATTAAGCCAATCATCTGTTACGCTATAAATCCAGCCAAGTACAGTACAGAGAGAACATCTGGCTCGAGTAATATCTTGTTGGCCAGTAACATTAACTAAAATAGTAATATTTTGGTGCCACACACAAATACACATTCATGCTGTGTGTAAGTACATATTGCCCTGTGGCAAATCTTCCCAGTACATATTTAGCAACCCAATGAATCTTTTTGATAGTGATTGACTGACATTAATACTCGGTTTCTAAACTTCTCCAAGACTTTAATTTAGTAACATGAAGCCCTCGAGCCAAAATGGTCCATTTCCCTGCTGCTTTTGGCTTCTCAGCTCTTTATTTAAACGAGTAAAAACTTTGCACACAAATGAGAATAGTTTATTTTGGCTCAGAGCTATTTTGCGCTTACTCTTCCACATAAAAGCCTTGTAAAATTTTCTGTTGATGCAAAAATATCATTGAGGACTCATGCTGCAGATTGACCAAGACAGATTTCCATTGCGACAAATCCGGACTGTCAGAAACATTTCAGGTAATCGCTTGTTCTTGTGGCTGTTTCCCTCTAGACGTGGAGCACAAGGAGGACGAGGGTGGGGACTCTGCAAAGAATGAGGTAAAACCGTCTTCCTGTTGTGCGCCTGTCTGTGATATATGTGTGCACGTTTGTGTGTTTCCGTCTCTGTGAGAATTCAACCTTTCCGTTAATTGCTCAAGATCTTCGAAGAAAATTCCAAGGAAGATGACATGGAACCTGTTTTTCCAGCCACTTGATTATGAAAGAAATGGTACCCTAATGGTGAAATATCAAATACACTTGGTCCTCTGCTTAAAAACAAGGGTCCCTGTTCTCGTCGGGTCGCTCGAACCCTCTTCGTACTGATGATTAGCTTGAGAGTCCCCCACCAGCCCATTCGCGAAACGCTCCAAAATCATTCGCAGACAAACCACCTACTTCTTTCCTTCATTTAGGATCGCATAGATAGAAAAGCACACTAAATCAGAGAGAAAAAGTCGTTAATTTTTTCTTTTCCTTTTTTTTTTGCTTTTGTCCCTTTAAACAGGGAGCTCGAGGGAGGCTCCGTGGGGGAGTGGGCTGGGAAGTCAGCCTCCGTCAAAGACCCATGCCCAGAGTAACCTTCCAGGCCGGTGACCCTTATTACATTAGCAAGAGGACCAGGGAGGAGTTGCTGGCCAAGTGGAAGTTGGAGGTGAGTACCACTGCTCGCCACTGTCCCAGAGGAAGAGCGATAGGATAGCCTGTCAGCATTTCTATTATGGCAGGAACATTTGCCAGGACGACGGCGTCCCAAATAGACTCTGCGAAAGCCAAGTGTATTTGATGAGTCATTTGATCTCACATGAAGGTACCATTTATTTCATGAGACGTCTTGCTGGCATCTTCTCACTCTAGTGGTTTACTCATTATAACCATGCACCGACATGTCGGTTATGAATGCAGTGGCCAATCTGAGGTGTTACAATCTGTAATGATAGT
This sequence comes from Puntigrus tetrazona, assembly GCF_018831695.1. Lineage (NCBI taxonomy): Eukaryota > Metazoa > Chordata > Actinopteri > Cypriniformes > Cyprinidae > Puntigrus > Puntigrus tetrazona. The sequence continues at coordinate 14,904,729 of NC_056715.1, read as the reverse complement.
TTGTAGCAGTCTGATCCTTGGATACGTTAGCCAGTATTAGATTTTAAAGTTTATCGGTAATAAATATTGGATATTTAATTGTGCAAGCATGTGCGGTCTATTTTGCGTTAGTTAAAATGTTTAATGAAATGTTTAAAATATTTCTATACAAAACATTTGAAATGTTTACCACTTATCGGTATCAGTATATCGGTATATATCGGTAGATATATTCATCAACTTATCGGTATCGTATATACCTAGTTGTGATTGCCAGAGTGTTTTTTGTGTGGACAAAAAAACAACATGACTGGACACTTGGTGCTCCTGGATCTGGGTCATTCTTAGCATGGGACGGGCCAAGTGCAATAGGATGCACTACCCTAAGAATAGCCACAGTTGGTCTTTGTACTGTGTCAATTGTACCATATTGATCTATTTCACTAATTACTGGAGACATCTTAAATAATCCAATATCCACATTTCAGGAAGAAAATCAAAGGTTATATCATCGTTTCATATTTTTTTCTAATAGTCTGAGTCATGTTGAATTTTTAGACACTTTTACATGAACGTGCAGAGCTGAAATTGTTTTGATGTGTCTTGACTTGAAGTGTGAAGTGTGATTTCTGCTCTACTAGTGGCATTGAAACAGGTTTCCAAAACTCCTGTGTGTAATTTGCTGATCATACAGATAATCCTACCACAGGGTTACTTTTAAAGAAAATCCAGTTTAATATAATTTAAGGGACAAATTAAGAGATACTTGAGCATTAAGGTTGGTTCGCAACTGGAACGATAACTGTAGTTCACACTAATAGACAAAGTAACAGTTGCTTAGTAGCATGCCTGGTAGTAACATGTTGGCTGCTTATTAGTACTTGTGAATCACATATTCACCTATAATAATGCACAGCAGTTTTGTCATCTGTTGGTTAAAATGTTTGAGCTCTTTAAGGTCAGGTGTATTCTGATTGTCTCTCAATGTTTTTATCATTCAACTGCTGAAAAAAAATCAGCAGTTTTAAAAGTCATTCCAATGATAACACTTTTATGTGTTTTTTTATGTTTTGACGTATTAGAGAGTGGCTTCAACTTTTCATATAGAATTAGAAAAATGATGAAAACTTTATAGTTATCGTTATTGTCCCTAGTGTGAATGAGCCTTTACTGATGGGTTTGACGTTGTGTAAAAAAATCTGGGAAACACTGATTTAGATTATTAATTTTGCTCTCTTAAAGCAACAGTACACACATAGATAAAAATTCTGTCATATTTAACAAATAAAATACAAATTGACAGATTTTTGTAGAAATCCGAGAGCTGCAAGACATTAAATGCACATAAAGACTAACTCGGAATAGAAAAACTATTTTAGTTTTTTTCTCACACAAAAAGTATTCTCATAAAATTACGGTTGAAACGCTGATGTCATGTGGACTATTTTAATGATATCCTTACGACCTTTCTGGGCCTTGAACATGGTAGTCGTGTTGCTGTCTATGGATGATCAGAAAACTCTTGGATTTGATCAAAAATATCTTAATTTGTGATCCAAATATAAGCGAAGGTCGGATTTGTAATTAATGATAGCATTTCCATTTTTAGATGAACTATCACTTTAACATCCACTGCTATAGCGAATCTCTAAAAGCATCGCAGGTACAGGTGGTTGACAGTTTTCCTACTGTGTTGCATGGTGAGAACTGCTCTGTTACATAACATTCTTTTTCCTCGGTAACCGAAAGGAGCCGACCAATCAACATCAAGCTCTCCCCGCCCCCATATTTTTTCCCCCAGCCCCTCGCCACGCTGTGTTTGAGGATAAGCCATAAAAGTGTCAGAGATCCCAGAAATACAGCCAAATTAGCCGGACACACAGTTGTCTCGTGAGTGGACGTCGTAAAATTCCACAGAAATGGGCGTTTCGCATTCTTCACGCAGAGAGCAGGAATCCTCCATCGGGAGCCTGGGAATTTTTTTTCTCTGAATAGGCACATTGTGGAAGAGCGCAGATCGTAACATGTCATTTCTCTGTTTGCTCTCCGAAGGTCTGTGCAGTCATGTTTTCTCGAAGCAGCTCCACACCGGACACAACAATGCATCAGGAAACTCTCGTGAAAGGGGCCTTGACATGTTTCCTTCCTCTTGCTACGAGGCCTGAGCCGCATACAGTCAGCAGAGCTTTGTTAGCATTGAAGGGGTGGCCCTAAGGGCTGGGGGGAGGGGGTGAGGGGCGTAAGGATAAAACCCAGCCTGCTTTCACTTTCTGTGAGCGAAGGGGATCATGTCGCTTACTTTTTTTTCCCTTTTTTTTTTAAGTAACTGCCCAATGCTACAGCAGATTCCTCTTTCCCAACCCGTTCCCTTCATTCCTCCCCCCTCTCCCCTCACTACTCTCTCTGCAGTGGAAATGAACTCCGTACTATGGATATAAGGGTGAAGATGAGGTTTACAGCGAATTTCCAGCGCTGCTTGCAAGACAGCCTCCTGGACAGCCGCCAACATTCTGCAAGTCCTCTCTAGCCAACCAGAATTCCTGTTGGGAACCACCTGACCCTGAATTCCTAGACAAAGAAATGTTCATGCTTTCTGTTTTTTTTTTTTTTTTTTTTTTTTTTTTTTGGAAGCGGTCTCTACTGAGCCAAGAGTGGGACAAGAAAAAAAGTGACTCACACATTGGATTTAAAGTGCCGAGTGCAGGCGTGTATGGGTAGGTCGGCTGGCTTGTTTGTTGTTGATAGCGCAGGGGACATTGTGCTTGTCTGAGTAGACTTGCTGGAGGAGGAATATGCTGACTTCAGGTTATTTCCAGGAGACTTGTTACGGACCATCTGCCCCGGGTAGCTTAAAGGAAACCCATCTCTTTAAAACCAGAGTGCAGAGGACCGGGCTTAAAACATTGCAAGTACAAGACAAAATGCTTTGCATAAAAGGTTTTTTTTTCTTCTTCTAGCCTGTATGGTATCACAGGGGGATAGTAGAGAACTGAATGTATTTCCTGTTTTACTTCCTCTGCAGGATGTTGTGCATAGGGCATATCTTTGGCTTTGTTAACGTTTGAAAGTTAATGCTTGTTGTTGTTGTTTTTTAAGCGTGCCGTGATCTGACGGTGTGCTTTTTGCGGTTATTTATACATTAGGGTCGTAGAGACGTAGCATGTTTTAGCTCAAACTAATGCTTTTAGGCTTGTTTCAAAAAGGAAAGTTTTGCTTTTGAGCTCGAAAACAAAGATGTGTTTTTTCAGTCTGTCAGATTTGGGTCGGAACCGTATAAAACGTATAAAACTGGCAGCGGCTGTCGCTTGTGTTGAAACGGAAATGCGGTGCTTGTCTTTTTAAGGATATGCAAATATGAATGAACCGGCTGAACCCAGGGAACCGCGTGTGATTAGTGCGCTGCCAGCGCTTGCTCGTACTCCGAGTCAAGGCTGCACAGACTGAAGCAGGCAGACTTTTTCACTTCAGCTTTTGGAGATTCATTTGTATTTTTAAAAATAATTGCGAATTGTAGGCTAAAATAATTTTGTTCAGATTGAAGCGAAGAAATAAAGACTAAAAAACTTTTAACATCGAGGCACTTAGACTAAGAATCGTTTAGCATGCCTGACCTTCGCTGCACTACTAATTACTGAGTCTTTAATGGACCCGGTACAATCGCAAACTAAGTGCGTACTCTATTCTCTGGACTTGGGAGGCTAAAACGTGAACGGCCTTTGTTCGGTCTCTCACAAAGTCACATCAAAATAAATGCGATTGTCACACAGTGGCGATAGCCATTCATCCCTTGCCTGTTGGAATTTCAGTATGCACTGCTGTGCTGCCGGCATTTGAATTAAATCACACAGTTTCCTCATATTGTTCGAAAAAGTTAAAGGGAGCAGTATTTATTAAACATTGTTTGTTTGGATACCATTCGTAATGACTGTCCATCAGCTGTGTTCAACAAGTAAAATAAATAAATGAACATATATAAATGAACACATATACCCATATATATACACATATATATAATGTGTGTGTAGAATAATGTTTTATAATTTTGCAGAATTTCTTTAATGAATAGTTTACTACAAAATGGAAATCACCATCAGGCCATTCAAGATGTAAATGACTTCGCTTCTTCATTAAAACTTCAGCATTACATCGCTTGCTCACCAATGGATACTCTGCAGTGGATGGGTGCCGTCAGAATGGGAGTCCAAACAGCTGATCAAAACATCACAATAACATCAGTTAACATCTTATGAAGTAAAAAGATATATGGTTGGAGTAAACAGTTCCATTGTAAAGGCTTGTTTAACTCCAAAACATTGTTTTCTGACTAAAACATGAGTTATAAAACTAAATAATAAAACATGTTTAATCCTTTTTTCCTGAATGAGGAGAGAAATATGCACAGAAGCATTATTATGGACTGGTATTTTGGCCAGAAGCGACATTTTTCTTTTCCTTCCTTTAAACGACGGACTGGAGTCATGTCGACTACTTGTGGATTATTATGAGGGTTTTATAAGCAGCAAACAACAGCTTCACTCTGATGGCACCCATCCACTGCAGAGGATCATTGGTAATCAAATCAGTTGTAATGAATACAAGCCTATATTATAATATTTGCTTACAGTTTTAGTTAAAATAATATTTAATGATCTATTTAAATATGAATGTTGTTTGTTTCTTCCATCCCTATGTCGTATATTATGCTCTGTGACATAATACTTGTTTGTCCTTTTCAACCCATGCTTCCAAGGTTATCATTCATGCAATGTTGTGTTCATCTTTGCTCCAAAAAAGAAAATTGTTCGCTAGCTTGCTAATGTTAGCACGTTGGCATGTTTAAACGATCGCAATTAGCTACTAAAATGTTCCTTTTTTTATTATAACCAAATATTTTAAGTTGCAAGGCATAAAAGTATGACAGAATGCATGAGGTAGTAGCAATGCTCTGATATAGGGAAAATGAAACGTCATTAGCTGGCCCCAAAGTCTCTTATACTGGCTTCAGGCTATCCTTATGATCATAAATCATAAAAGTATATTGTTTTCTTAAGTAATGCTGTCTTTTCATTCCTGTATCACATGAACAGCAACACATTCAAATACCTAACATGCGAAATAATAGGCCATGTGCAGTGACTGATCACGGAATTGATTCGAATCGTCATGGTATAGAAAAAATTACAATAAGGTTGGAAAAAAGAATTTGCCAGAGGAGCTTTCTTGGAAAAGAGGCTTCGTTGATCATTGTAATGTGGAGAGCAGCTTAAGGCCATGGGTGTTTCCTTTCAGATATAGGTAGCGCTCCTAAAGGCTTGTGCTATCCTATAATACAGCACACCAGCTTTAACATAGAGCTTAAAAACACTCTCTCACACGGTTACCCTTCTTACCTTTCAGTATTGGATTTATGTGTACTGCGTATAAGAGCTTTAACTCAAGAGGTTAGTTTATCACTTAGTTTTGTAAGCTTCTGCATTATTCTACGTGGAAATGTTTGGCTTAAGTGAAAGTACTGCATTATAGATAGCATTATAGTACATCCACATTTTTAGTCTAAGAGTGGCTTAAAAGTAAGTTTTTAACATAACTTCAGTGGCTTGAGGATATTCACTCGAAAAAATTATATGTTGACCGTACTTAACTTTTTTAAGTTCCACAAATCTGAGTTAGGTTGCATTCAAGTAACAATATTGATTGCAGTAAATTTAAGTAACGTTTTTAATTACGTAAAGTTCATTCAGTGTTGTTTTGTTGAATCAGTAACATACACCTAACGATAACATACCAGAAACTGTTTTAAATACAAACATAAAAAAGCGCTCGCAGTTTGATCATCTTAATAAAATAATATTCTGTTTCAACATTCACTCTCCTTATCCAGCCCTGCGCAAAGCATGATGGCAAGGGGCATGCACTTCCTAGTTGCAAGTAAAATCACGTACTGTCAACTCAAATGAATTAAGTACAGCGGTTGTGAAGAATTTTGCTGGATTAATGTCATTTACTTAAGTCAGTTGAACAAGCATCAAATATTAGTTTAGGCATACTTAATTGAAACAAAATATTAAGTTTAACCACAACTGTTGACATCTGTTTCAAGTCAGTTTAAAACAATGCAATGCAAACCTAGCATAATGGTGTTAAATGAGAAAGATTGTTTAAAATAAACTGAACAGTAATGGAACATTTTTGAGTGTTCTTTGTTAGTTAGAAATGTAAGACTAGTACTAGTTTCAGAAACCTTTTTTTCTAAATACATCTCAAGATCTGTTTTTTTAGTATTTTAAATTAGCTTTGTATCTTTTGGACAGCCATGTAGCAAACTAGGCCAGTAAATCAAACTCTTTTAACTTTTCATGCTTTATCATTAAGTGATTCCAACTGTACAGCTTGCTCTAATTGTTGCTGTTTGTTGTTGTATTTTTTTTCTTAGGACTATTATAAATACACTGGTTATCTGGTTATTTTGAGCTCTCTGTTGTGGATGACATACTGCTTATATATCTTGATATTCCTGAGCTGGGCCATGTGTTTGTGGCTGACAAAGACTGTAAAGTACTGTACTCCTGAAACCCTCCCCCTTTCCTTCCTTCTCGTCTCCCCCTCCCTTAATTTCAAGAGCCAGACTCACTATAGTGAGGCCCCCGAAGAGGGACATTTACAGCTGGGAAAAAAAAAACACGTCCAAAAGCAAATCTCCACTTATAGCCGCAGTGCTTTCCTCTCCTCCCCCAGTTTTTGGGCAGTCAGTTTTCTATCGATATATATATATATATATATATATATATATATATATATATATATATATAACTATTTCCTTTTATATATAAATAACTTTTTAAGTTCTTCTTAAGTTCCCTATCACTGTACAATTTTTACAATAGTTGCCTGCAGTATTGGCTAATTCTGTCATAATTTATAATCAGTTTTGACAATCCTGTAGTATCTATGATAGCTTTGACAAGTAAAGGGGGGATTTCAAGCTAAACAGAAGTGATGCGTGGGTCTTATATCAAAAGCAGGCATTTTTACTCTTCATCAATCACATAGAGTGAGTTCGGGTGGTTGTGCGGAATGTAAATTGTGTACATTTAGAGCGAACAGAGCTGCAAGTATGTGAGTTGAAAAGTCATGGGTAGCTCAAGATCAAATTTTCTTTAGATAAGAGTTTCAGATTTCAATTATATTCTGATGTAATCCTGTTTATATGCTTGACTTGAAATGATTGGACTAAGATTACATTAATGATAACTCAAGCCACTGTTGTATGACAGAAAATCTTATTTATGGTATAAGTATTTGTACATCCAAGGTGACAGCAGACACTATAATGTGGTAATTTTGATAGAAATTCAACAAAAAGGCTTTATATATATATATATATATATATATATATATATATATATATATATATATATATATATATATATATATATATATATAAGAAGTATATAGAGTACAGATAAGCTTAACAGAGTCAGTTAACATTGTAAATAAACGGTATAGCAACATCTCAGTGTTACTACTATTGCATTAGATGTAACAGTGAGTCTCAGTGAATCTCTGCGCAAGCTGGGATTATAAATCCACTGAAATGAAGACAAAAATACATGCTAATAATGAACAGTACTTAATGATTTTAAACTTTAGAACAATGTTTCTTTAAATGAAACAATAAATTAATATTGTACAAAGGAAAAACATTGGATGCTGATTTTGTTACAGACATTTTTGTAACAAAATAAATAAATAAATAAATAATTTTAAAAGCTGTTGCCACTCTGATTGCTACTACTTTGTTGTCAAAATTAGAAACTTTAAAAAGTACAATATGGAGTCCCCCAAGGCTCTGTATGATGTCCTCTGTAGTTTTCCTGGTCCCAGAATGCAGATGTCTCTCTATTTAACACAGTAATAAGCTGATGAGTTAAATCAGGTTTTTAATGAATGAGACAAATAAAACATCAGAAAACTTTCCGTTGTTATGTTAATGATGTGGCTGTATATTTTTTCTATAGCACATACCCCAGTTTTTCAAGTTGAAGTAAGGACATTAAAGAGGGGGTACAGTGACCAGCAGTTTCCTACAGTTAAATTCTGATTGATCCATTTAAACATTGTGGTTTAAATGCAGTTTGTGCCAAAATAAATGAATTGTTATATCATCTTATACACTTAAGGACACATGATAGCAATTTGTCCTTTTAAAACCCCATTTCCATAATTTTTAGAACATTATTCTTCAACCTGAGAAATATTGCTGTTGCTTCTTGGTTTTGAAATGACTCGGATTGAAAAAGTGTTATCCAAATTTAAAAATTAGACATCTTGCAACGGTTTATTTAGGCTCAGTTGAGAACTACTGGTATATATCATCACACCACCCAGTACTGCAGAGATAAATACATGCACATATGCACAAAACCGCTTGCATACACTTAAATACTCTTTCCAAAGTCAACCGCTGTCAAAGACAAATAGCCTGGCACATATGGCCCAACTCATCGGAGCAGCCAGTGAAGCTATACAGATATTTATAAACTACAGTGGGGCTTCTTGATTTGAGGCCACATGTTTCTACTCCACACTCATCCTGTCTATTCATGCACACTCATGAGCTCTTGGCTCCAGAGCTTCTCTCCCCCCTTTGCGGGCTTATATGAATGTATAGCCACCATAATGGAGGGAGTGAGCTAAAGAGAGACATAGGGAGAGCTTTCTGGGGATGGATCTGACCGCTTTCTCCGTATAGACACGCACACATACACACAGGCGACACTGCCAGGTTCACGTGTGTGTGAGTGAAATTGGAGACGGAGTTGGACCCCAGCAGCAGAGAAAGTACAGCTGTGAAAGAGATTCACGTGCGAGTGAGAGAGTACGAGAGGACGAGAGAGGTGCAGCTGTTAGGGATTTGCTGTGAGCTGCTTAAGTCATGGCTTGGCTCGTGTCCTCTGTTTTTGACCTAATAGCTTAGAGTCAGGTTGGACAAACTCGCTGAACTCTCCAGCGCGCATCCATCTCAGCCACGGGGGGAGCTCTCATTGTTACGAAGTGATTGCACACAGCTTTCACCGCAATGAAAAGGGGACTGTTTTCACAGGTTTCAGCCACTTATCAAACTCAAAGGGGCGGCACTTGCGCTTTATCAAAAGGATGGGGATATTTGTGTTGGCACGTGGGATTAAAGCACTTTAAACAAGCCGAGTAGTCACCATTACTCAAACGCCGAATTGTGCTATTTTCAGGAAAGCCACTGCTGTTCCATGTGCTTTACCTCCACCTCTTCCTGTCCCGCTGTTCCCTACGTTGCAGGCAGAGAAGAAGGCAAATCTGGTGTCTGTGATGAACTCAATGGAGGACCATGGCGAGGTAGAGTCGGAGCATCAAAAAGAAAGCTCCATAATCACCGTCCCACTACTCTTTCCTCCACCGATGCCGCCAACACAGCAGCAACCGCCACAGCCTCAAGCTCAACCTCAGACCAACCTCAAATCCCAGCCTTCTCCCCAGCAGCAACCTCCACCATTCCAACAGCAGCAGCAGCAGCAGCCTACAGACCCAGCCTCTCCAACCGTTGCCACCACCCCAGAGCCCGTGTCTATAGGGGACGGAGACAAAACCTCACCCAAGTCCACTGACACAGAGACGGAGTACGAGGTACGGGTTACTTCCTCATAATCTTGGTGGCTTGAGATCGATCATTTAGAAATAATACAGTATGTAGACATTCTGTGGTTTGGGTGGTCGGTTCTGCAGTTGCTTATTTGGTTAGATTCAGTTTTATCAAAGCAAGATGTATAACCTTTGACACCTGCTTGCTGATAGGATAATTATTCTCAGAGAAATCCCAGGATTATGCAATGTTATCCTGGAAGTTATCTGGATAACCAGATTTGAAATCCAGGTTTAAACAGTGGGGCCTGTCTTCTACTGGAGGGGTTGTTTCATATGCATTTATCATTTATCTTCGGAACACAAATTAAGATATTTTTGATGACATCCGAAAGCTTTGTGACCCTGCAGAGACAGCAAGGGAACTGACAGGCTAAAGGCCCAACAATTTGTTCGACATGCATTCACGAGATTCCTAAGCTTGCAAACAAGGTGCATCAAAGACTGGGACAAGAAGAAATTGTTGAATAAAGCTGTTGATTTTCTTTTATTTGCACACAAAAAGTATTCTCGTGGCTTGATAAAATTAAGGTTGATGTCACATGGACTATTTAAACAATGTCCTTACTGCCTTACTGGGCTTTAAACGTGTCAGTTGTGTTGCTCTAGTATTTCAAAAATATCTTAATTTGTGTTCAGAAGATAAATGGAGATCTTATGGGTTTGGAATGACATGAGGGTCAGTAACTAATGAAAGAGTTTACATTTTTGGATCAACTATTTTTTTAGGATGCGGTCATTAGTGGATGTAAAATTACTTCTGTAAAATTATGTGGGCAAAATAGGTTCACAGTTTATTGTCAGTAGTACAGAGATGAAGCACAGCTCACACACAAAACACTTTCAAACCAAGTAGCTTTTTGTTGGTCATCTCGACTAATATATCTGATGAACTCGAAACCACTGCGAAATTTGCGTAGGAAAACCACCTTCCCACTCTCAGGGTTCATGAAATTTAATAAACAATGTAATTGTTACGCTTCTTTAGATTAAAAAATTTAAAGCTTGTGAGGGCGGTTACACCAGAAGAGCAATTTGCTACAACAATTGCAGTTCAGGTGTCAGGATTAGAGGTTGTTCTTTTATAGCAGTTGCCAGAGAGTTAGGCTAAAAGACAAGAACGTAAAAAGAATTGAAGAGAATTTTAAAAACACAGGTTATGTTATGAGCAGTTCACATTTGTTGTATTTATGTAACGTGATTGAAGTCACAAGTTGATCTGTCCTGCCTTTGCATATTGCAGGATGGCCGAGGTTTCGGCATTGGTGAGCTTGTGTGGGGAAAGTTACGAGGATTCTCCTGGTGGCCCGGTCGGATTGTATCCTGGTTAATGACTGGACGCAGCCGGGCGGCTGAGGGCACTAGATGGGTCATGTGGTTCGGTGACGGCAAGTTTTCTGTGGTGAGTTTGTATTCCCTATTACAGGAGATGGTGTAAAACAAGTTAAATCTTAAATTAATAACTTTAATTTTCAGGAAACAATTTAAAGGGACAGTTCTACCAAACAGGAAAATTCTGTCATCGTTTGTTCACCTTCAAGTTAAAAACCTGTATGAGTTTCCTTCTTCTTTTCAACACAAAGGAACATATTTTAAAGAATGTTGGAGCAAACAGTTGCTGGTAGGAAAAAATACTTCGCTAAGGCAATGGCTACAAGCAGAAGAAATTTTGTATTCAACAGAAGAAAGAAATTCATACAGGTTTAGAACGACATGAGGGTGATTAAATACTGACAAATGTTCATTTTTGGGTGAACTAACTTCTAATCTTTGGTGACAGAATATGTTGAGAAATCATAATTCTCTGGTACTTAACATAATACTACTTTTTTGTCTATAGATGTTGTATTGTTACCCCGGAACATCACTCTAAATGTTTAGTTGAATTTTTTCCCCGGTAGGTCTGTGTCGAGAAACTGTTGCCTTTAAGTTCCTTCCACAACGCCTTTCACCAGCCAACCTACAATAAACAACCAATGTACAAGAAAGCCATCTTTGAAGTGCTACAGGTAGGAATTTGTTTGTGGTGCAAATTGAGGATCGAGCAAATCAGATCTTCTCTAGTTTATTGTTGCATTCCAAGCATACATCTCTCTGAAGAAAATGTTTGAATGGCGTGCTTTGTAGGTAGCCAGCACTAGAGCAGGCAAGACCTTCCTCACATGCCCGGAGAGTGACGACACTGACACTTCTAAGTCAGTAGACATGCAAAACAAACAGATGATTGAATGGGCCATGACGGGATTTCAGCCCACCGGACCTAAAGGTCTAGAGCCGCCTGAAGGTAAGACTGCTGTTGTTTCGTATTGAAATCTGCTTGCGTAGCTAAGGAAAATGTCAAACTTGTTGAAAATGATAGTTCACCCGGAAATTAAAATTCTGTCATTTACTCAAGTCCATGTGCTGCTATATTTTTTTTTTTGTAGAGCACAAACAAGAGACTTTTGTTTCTTTTTTTAGTGGAACACAAACTTACGGGATTTAACTTTGTTAAAAAAAACAATCAATAATGGCTTAATTTTTTAAAGGGATAGTTTACTATCTTTAATTGCTCACCCTCGTGTCGTTCCAAACCCTTAAGACCTTTGTTAACCTGAAAGAAATATAAGAACTTTTTGACCCAGCATCACATGCATGCTTCGTACTTTCGTGAACAGGCCTCAAAGAAGAAATGTTGAATAAAGTCAGTATTTTTGTTTTCTTTTTGATATATTCAAAATTTTATTCTCATAGCTTCGTTATCAGAAGGCTCTCGGACATCATCAAAAAACAAGTTTTGATAGAAAAAGTGGTCCATATGAATCATGTGATGTATCTTCTGAATTCATTATAAAGCTTTTTATAAAAATATGAATAAAGGTTGTTATAACTTCCCCTCTAGTGAGCTGTTGCCTTAAAAACCACTGTGACTGAGTTGAACGTGAGAACTAAATCAGTGAGTGAATTGTTCATTTTAGTTCAAGTTCACCTCACTGATCCAGTTGATAGGGTTCACAAATAAAACTGATTTGTTCACCACTCATGACTCAATTGTCGGGTTGCACCAATTATTGTGTCGACAGCTCATTGGAGCGCAAGGTTTCAGTGATTAATTAATTACATTTCTGTCTGGTTTTCCAACAAAACCCATGCGATTCAAGACAATTTGGAATATTGCAACTATAACAACTATATAAGTCAAATATAGCCCGTGTTAATTATGTTTTTTTTTTTTTATTGAACAAGTTTGTCTATGCTAACTCATGCTGACTTTAAGTGGAAGATGCAAATTCAGTTTTTCGTTAACCAGAAATGTGCAACCAGGTTTCTAATGGACCGTTCCTCAATTCAGAGATTTTGGAGAAGATTTTAGTCTCAGAGATTGTTGTCTTTTAAGATCTCTCGTCGACGCTTACCAGATGTTTATCCATTAAGCCTGTGCCCAAGCCAGCCTTCCAGGAATTAAGCTCTGTTACTGTTTAAATCAAAAGGATCCTGGCCGCCGGACGTTTACATAGACACACCGCATTATCCATTAACCGATGGCTATACTTACCATTGTGCCTTTTTCAGAGGAACGTAACCCCTACAAGGAAGTGTATCCAGAGATGTGGGTGGAGCCGGAAGCGGCGGCCTACACGCCCCCACCAGCAAAAAGGCCCCGCAAGAGCACAGCCACAGAGAAACCCAAGGTCAAAGACATCATCGACGAGCGGACTCGAGGTGAGCGGATACTCTCACTCAACCAGGTCAGCGGGTTCAAAGAGTTCTCGCTCGTAAACACACACCCGCACATGCTAAATCAGGATTAGCGCTCTCATCTACTCAGCCGGCAGAGTAAACACAAGAGGGTGTGTCTGGAGCTATGACTGGGGTCTCGTCTAATCCTACAAGTTTAAAGAGATGTGTTTTGTATTGAATCGTGGCACATGTTCAAACATAGATTTGAAATGCCACTTTCACCTACATGTTGTTCATTTGTTGTTGGTATAATACGAGCTAAAGATTTCAAAATGACTTCCCATGCTTTAGGGCGGGAAAACCTAACAGTAGTAATAAGGAGACGAGCTGTTAAATCAGCGGGGAGCTTTATTAGACACTCAAACAGAGGAAAACTGGAGCAGACTTGCACCGTCTCTTTTGTGGGTTACATGTAGAGCCAAGAGTTTCACTTCACTTGCAACAGTTTTGCTGGTAACAAATGGCGTTAAATTAAAAAGTGATGCAATAAAAATCTCAAGACAAATTAAAATAATTTCAGTATAGTACACATTATATAACATCTAAAAGTTTGAACTGTTCAAAAAGAGTAATATTGTAAATAGTGTTACAAATGATCTGCTATTTAAATTATTATCTATTTAAATTAAGACTTTCAAATGATTAATTGCAATTAATCTCATCTAATACATTTTTGTGCATGCATGTGTACTGTATATATATATATATATATATATATATATATATATATATATATATATATATTGCATATATTTTGGTTTTTTTTTTTTGTTTATATATATATATATATATATATATATATATATATATATATATATATATATGTATGTATATGTGTGTGTGTGTGTGTGTGTGTGTGTATATATCTGTTGTTTTGGGGACACTTTTGAACTGATGTCAACTAGTATGATGAACTAGTCTGTCTCGAGATGAACAAATGTCAATGTGGGAACTGGAATAATTGACTCCGAACCTTGCATTAATTTTTAATCCAGTTCAGTACTGAAGATTTTCAATTATTCAGCCGTCCATCATCAATTATTCCTGACATGTAATATATTTAATATGTAGTACCGCTTGCAATTAGCAGCATTATACCCTTTAATAAAAATGACGGCTGTGCTATGGCAGTGTTTTGACTGTGAAATAATCTGATTGCTGAGGTGATGTAAATGTAAAGCACTGGAATTTCCATTCAGCAAGATGTCTAGTTGAATTAGGCCGAACGGTTGAAACGCCGGGAGGTTTTCCAGTTTTTAAACGTTTACTTTTCTGTTGTTTTTCAGAGAGGCTTGTATACGAAGTTCGTCAGAAATGTAGAAACATTGAAGGTATGTGTCGCGTGTTTGGTAACTGTCTGTCTGTCAGCGTTAGAGCCTCTGCTAAAATCTCTCTCTCTCTCACTCTGAACACTTCCAGACATCTGCATCTCTTGTGGCAGCCTTAATGTTTCCCTGGAGCACCCACTCTTCATTGGAGGAATGTGCCAAAGCTGTAAGGTAAAAGCCAGGAAATTCCTGCTTCCTACTTCCTTGAGGGTTGCTTTGTTTGCCTGATTGTACTTTTATCATGTCCTTTCACATTATTGGCAGACATTTTTGTCTGTGACTTTTAAAAACAAATGTTTGCTGTACGCTGTACATGATCATTTGCAAGGCAATAGTACTAAGATTTAATTAAGTTAGGATTGATAATTGTAATACCATCTTTAAATATATATTTACATATTTTTTGTTTTGCTAGAACTAAATGCATTAAGCAGGGATGCTGAGTATATTGGAAACATATCAAATGTCAAGTGATATTTTTATTTATTTAAAAAAAAAATTAATCATATATTGTATGCTTAATTGAGAAATTTTTATTTATTTTATTTTGTCACACGTACACTATAATCTTGCTATATATATATATATATATATATATATATATATACACATCTATGAATATATACATAAAGCATATACTTTTGAAAAATATGTATATATTTATATTCACATAACACATTTTTTTAAATATGCATATATATGTGTGTATTTATATATACATATTTAATATACACAGTACACGCATGTATTATGTTAACAAAAACTTTTATTTTGAATGTGATTAATCACGATCAATTGCTTGACAGCACTAATGAGATTAAATATTTTCATGTATTGACATTACCCTTTTTCCTAATATATTATATATAAGTAAAAAAAAATAAATGAACACAATCAATTATAAATACTGAACCACCACCAAACTCTCTCCTCTATTCTCGAACGATTCTGTAATGGCTTTTCATCCACATATGCACATATGCAGCTTTCCTTGATATGAATGAATTAATATTGATATGTTTGTACTTTTATAGAACTGCTTCCTAGAATGTGCTTATCAATACGATGACGATGGCTACCAGTCCTATTGTACTATCTGCTGTGGAGGGAGGGAAGTACTCATGTGCGGAAACAATAACTGTTGCAGGTGAGACGGGCTGTCTGCGGTGAGCTATGATGTATTATTGACGTTTTCGACCTCAATCCTGCATCGGTTCCTCTTTGTGTTGTTGTCGCCCTGCAGGTGTTTCTGTGTGGAGTGTGTGGATCTGTTAGTGGGGCCCGGCGCGGCGCAGGCAGCTATTAAAGAAGACCCGTGGAACTGCTATATGTGTGGGCCGAAGGCTCAGTACGGCCTGCTGGAGCGCCGAGCCGATTGGCCTTGCAGACTGCAGCACTTCTTTGCCAACAATCACGACCAGGACTTTGTAAGTAGCACCTTAAAAATCACTGACCAATCCCACCTTAGCGAGTGTTACTGTCCGTTCTATTATCAGGCAACCCTTCTGGTTTACCACGTAAAGCGTTAGCCTTGATCATTTTTAATCACATAATGTGCAACTGAATGAAAAAAGTTTTTTTCCATTTTCGCACTTGTTTCCAGACTCTGTATGAATAATATACTTTATTACCATCCAAAGGTTTTTTTCATTTTTTTTTTATGAAATGCATTGTATGTTTTTAAAAGACGTCTCTTACACACAACTGCATTTACTTAAACAAAGGTACATTAAAAACTGTAATATATAAAAGGTATTGTTTACATAATGTAATATGTATAATATATGTGTGTATGTTTATTATTTATATATAAATGCAAAGACATGCAGACGTATATTAAAGAAAAATATGTTACGTTAATATATTAAATATTTTTATATATAATATAAAAAAATTAAATAATATAGAAAATGAAATATATGAAATATATTTATATTAAAATATAAATGTAGAAACTTAAATATTTTCTAAATATATACTGTATGTGTGTGTATTTATATATACATAATAAATATACACTGTACACACACACACGTGTATATATATATATATATATATATACTATATATATATATATATATATATATATATATATACTTTTGTTTTGGGTGAAATTAATTATGATTAATCATTTGACAGCTCTGATATTTTCAAACGTAATTTATTTATTCCATCAGTGTCACATGATCCATCAGAAATCATTCTAAAATTTCTAGAAACATTAGTTTTGATTGTCAGTGTTGAAACTGCGTGTTACTATACATTATCTGTAACATTATAGATGCCTTAAATTTCACTTTTGATTAATTTTATGCATTATTGATGAAGCATTCGTTTTCTACAAATGAAAGAGAAAATTGTGCGGTACTGTACAATAAATTTTACCACTTCATAAGCACATTCTGAAGCATGTCTGAATTCTCACGAAAAGTCTGGCAGGATCAAGAAATGTTCAATTTGTAATTCCCAGGCCTGGAGAAGTCATGGAAATATGAAGTGAATATACATTTTCTATTCATATCCGGTTCTAGAAAAGACTATAAACGACTACGAATGTTCGAGTGCGATCTCTGTAAAAAGCCCTATCCAGCAATCAAAACTGACTTAAAAAAAATAGTCTAGAAGCTCCCCAATATGTCTAAAGATCGCAAACCCTAATAAATACGTGGTTCTTATTTCCAGTTCGCGGTTGTAAATACTGTATTGTTTGAGCAGCTGCGAGCGCTTAATCAAAACCGGCGTGGTTTACAGTATAAAAGTGAACGGTTTGAAAGTTTTATTATGTAATTATATGACTCCTAAACCATTCGCTTTCCAGACCACGTGAAAGAGCAGCTTGGCTGACGGCCAGCGTGCTGAAGAGCAGCCAGAGAGTGTTACAGTCACAGCGCTTTGTGCATTGAGCACGCATCTTAACCTCACAGAGTTTTAGCTTACACGCTCCACTCTTTAAATGCATTGCAGTACAGGTTAGAGAGCGGTTGCTATTGTTAACGTTACCGAATACTAAGAAGTTTAACAAAGACCACAGATAAGCAGCCACACTTAATCACGAGAAAATGGTTAATGAAGCTGGCCGGTGATAGCGCGTTTATTGTACAGGCGCTCAACAATAACCCCTTGTTACTGGTTTAACGTAAAGGCCTCTTTGTTGGTTACAGACAGTATGTACAGACAGGTGCTCTTTCATTACCAGAGCAGGGCGCTTTAAAGGCCTCTCTCTCTCTCTCTCTCTCTCTCTCTCTTTCTCTGTTTGTCATGTCCGTCTCTCGTCCACCCTCCTGTTTTACTCCTCCTTTCTTCTCTTTCAGGAACCACCGAGGCTCTACCCTTCGGTTTTGGCAGAGAAAAGGAAACCCATTCGCGTCCTGTCACTTTTTGATGGGATCGCAACAGGTTAGTGAAGAATGTCCGCCCTTCCTTTCATCCTCTCAGCGGAAAATAGTGCTGATCGTGTTACACTCATCCTGGCTTTTAAAGTGCACTTAGCTTAACTGTTATACAGGCCGCTCGTCGATACTGCTGTGCCGCGCGCGTTCTAATGTGTGATTTTTACAGTGGGATTAACTGCAGTCGCGGTTTTGGTCCTTTAGACGCTCGATGTTCGTCATCAAAGCCCGGTTATTGTGTGGCGCATGCATGTTCGGCGGACAAGCCAATGATTTATCCGGCCGTTAAATACTCTCACTAATTCACTGTAATATCATTTTAAATCCATCGAGAAGTCGTGGTCAGGTTTGAAATCGATAGGAATTTACACAATTTCACAGAATTCAGATTTGTTGTGTTTACCGATTTAATTATTGGCCAATTTGCATGTTAATAAATGTTATGTTTGTTTTTCCTTTCTTGCTTTATCTCTTATCTCTTTTATTTATTGTTATCGTTAATTATTGCAGTTCTGCCTTTATTTCACATTGTTACTGACAAACATTTCACACCGTGTGTGTGTGTGTGTGTGTGTGTGTGTGTGTGTGTGTGTGTGTGTGTGTGTGTGTGTGTGTGTGTGTGTGTGTGTGTGTGTGGAAGGGGGGTGTTTACTTTTTTGCTAAGTGTAAAAAAAGGAATATTCTGATATGCTTAATACTTCTGCACAATAAACACATCCTTTTAAAAATTTTTTAATTCGATTGAAAGATGCCTGATCATTTTTTCAACCCTGTGTCACCCAAGATGTGAATGTTTTCCTTTCTTCAGTCAAAAAGAAATTAAGTTTTTTGAGCAAAACATTCCAGTGTTTTTCTTCGTATCGTGGGCTTCAATGAGCATCAAGACGTCCAAATTGCAATTTCAATCGAGAGCTCTACATGATCCCAGACGAGGAATAAGGGTCTTCTATAGAGAAAGTATTGGTGATTTTCTAAAAAAATTCTATACTTTTTAACCACAAATGCTTGTCTTGCACTAGCTCTGCGTCCATGGCCTCGAGAGTGACGTAGACGCAGACACAGGCGAAGAACCAACCACAAGTGACTTTTCCAACTTGATTATGCAGTGCAGGAAGTCGTAGACACGCACCGCAGAGATGACCGTTTGTGGTTAAAAAGCATAGATAAGATTTCTCTAGATATCTAGATAAGACATTTATTCCTCAGCTGAGATCACGTAGAGCCCTTTTAAACTGTGATGCGAACTTTCAACCCATTGGCAACTGTTGAAGTTCACTACTATATGGAGAAAAATACTTGAATGGAATTTCTTTTTCGAGCCTCATGTCGTTCCAAACCCGTAAAAGCTTCTTCAAAACACAATTTAAGGTATTTCAGATGAAAACATGTGACTGTCCCATTGACTGCCAAGTAAATTACATTAATTTCCAGCAAAGAATGAAAGACATTGTCAGAATACTCCAGTGGTTCAACCGTAATGCAATGAAGCGACGAGAATACTTTTTGCACCCAAAGAAAACAAAAATAACTGCTTTATTCAGCAATTTGACTTCTCTGTGTCTCTCCACATCACCATAGCGCCGGTTTGGAGAGCCCAAACTGCCCAACTGAACCCAAACTGCAGGAATGAACCAATCCTTTAAACCCGTCGAGCTTCTCGTTTATTTCGGCAGATTTTTTTGAGCCAGTGTCGTAAATGCCATGCGACTAATCGCTAGTACTTGTGCACTGCTGTGAAACTGTCCAGTAATTAGCAGAAATAAAAAAAACCAGCACAGATTGTCACGGCGTTTGTGATTTCGCCAGGGCTGCTGGTTCTGAAGGAGCTGGGGATCCAGGTGGAGCGTTACGTGGCCTCAGAAGTATGCGAGGACTCAATCACTGTGGGCATCGTTCGGCACCAGGGACGCATCATGTACGTGGGAGACGTGAGAAACGTCACCCGTAAGAACGTGAGTACCTTCCTTCACCTCAGCTTACTGTTACTGAGGATATTTTACGTCTAGTCTGTACATTTGGTAACTTGGCCTCGCCACAGAAACTTTTGACCATTACCAATAACTTGAGAGTAATGGTATCATAAATAGGGTTTTTCAGGTTAAAACGGTCAAGAGTAACAATTTCTTTGTACCATATAGGTACACAATATTTCATAATGATCAATCTTTTGATTTTTTTTTTCCTTTTCTCTAATCTGCTCTCCGTGTCATCCACAGATTCAGGAATGGGGTCCGTTTGATCTTGTCATCGGTGGAAGTCCGTGCAATGACTTGTCCATAGTGAATCCTGCAAGAAAAGGTCTCTACGGTAGGAGTTTATTCAGCTGTGTGTTCTAGTCTTAGTCTTTAGTATTAGCGTTTACACATTCAAATACCATTTAAAGGTTTGAGGTCCATAAGACTACTAAATATTTCTAATTCAGACATGCTGTTCTTTGAAACATTTCATTCGTCAAAGAATCCCCCCAAAAAAAAGTTTACACAAAAAAATTAATCATCACAACTGAAAATTCAATTCAATAAATTACATTTAAAGTATATTAAAATATGTTTAAGTATATCAAAAAAGAATACCGTTCATTTAAATAGTAATGATACTTTAATTAATTATATTTTACAATATAATTAATATTTATATTTTAATTAATTATATTTTACAATATCAACCAAACTTTTGAATGGTAGAGTACTGCATATCTCAGTTGTATTTATACCACAGCTCGTATATTTAAACATTTTTATGATGATCGTCTTACTGAGTTTCCCTAACGTCTTGATCTTTGTCTTTCAGAGGGCACGGGTCGACTCTTCTTCGAGTTTTACCGGCTGTTACACGAGGCCCGACCTAAAGAAGGAGATAACAGGCCGTTCTTCTGGCTCTTTTAGAATGTGGTGGCCATGGGCGTCAGCGACAAGAGGGACATCTCTCGCTTTTTGGAGGTGTTTGTACATGACGATCGGGCTGTGCTGAATTTGTCTCATGCCTCAGTGGGGCTTTAATATAAACCCGTAGGCTTTGCTGCCTCCTAGTGGTAAAGTCACCTGCTGTGTAGAAACAAATCAACTCATAATATGTTTGCTAGAGTCAGTATGACGAACGTTTAGCATATACTTTATCGTCTATTTACTTTAGTGCTGCAAAATGATTAATCGTTATTAGTTTTCGTATACGCGTGTGTACTGTATATATTTTTTGTCACGCACATGCATATATTTATTTGTATATACAATATATAGATATATACATGTAAATATTTTTACATTATATATAGGGAGTGTGTATTAATATATACGTAATAAATATATACAGCACAAAAAAAATGATTTTGAATCGTTTGACAGCACTAATTTATTTATTTTTTTATCTATCATAGTGCAACCCAGTGATGATCGATGCCAAGGAGGTGTCCGCTGCCCACAGAGCTCGTTACTTTTGGGGTAACCTGCCCGGCATGAACAGGTTAGCTGGACACGAACTCTTGATACATTTCGTTATTTAATCTCTCGCTTTATGATATTACTTCTCTATTTTCCTTTCCTCTCAGACCGTTGAGCGCCATGTGCACTGATAAACTGGACCTTCAAGACTGCTTGGAGCATGGCAGGACAGCTAAGGTACCTCTCAGACTCGTCCTCAATCGATTTCTGGATGCGGCAGTTTAAATCGGTTTCTTTTCGCATCTTTTTACAGTTCGATAAAGTGCGGACCATCACCACTCGGTCAAATTCCATAAAGCAGGGCAAAGACCAGCACTTCCCTGTCTTCATGAATGAAAAAGAGGACATCCTTTGGTGCACTGAGATGGAGAGGTATGACGAAATGCCTTTACGACGTTCTAAGCTATAAGTCCAGATGTAAATGTGTAATGTCACACTGACATGTGTTCAACAGAGAGATCTCGAAGGGCCTCTTCAGTGAACAGTGAGTTTTACTTTATATTGATTGAATCATCAGTCATCTACTGCCTCACTGAAACCATATCCTGCTCAGAAGAACAATCGATCAATACAGTGAGACATACATTGATATAAACATTGATGCGCACCATGAAATGCCATGACAAACACTATTTTTACCTGGCTCGATTTAAACCTATAAAATCTTTTTTGGGGGATTCAAACACAAGTTGTCAGTTAAGACAAATAAGAAAGTCAACGCGCTGTTGCTTGGTCGAGTTTAAACTAATGCAATGAAAAATTACAAAAACATAAATAAAATGTAAATATAAATACTGATTCAAATATTTCAAAAAAATCCAATGATATGCCAATGGTACTGTTTATATACAGACTAAGCCAAAACAGGAAATCATTTTCTTTGATCACGGATAACCAGCGACATTTAAAAGCCTTGTTTTAGTATAGTGCACGATTAACAGGTGATATCAGTATGGACATCAGCACAGATATACTACACATGCAATAGAGTCACGTGTCTGACCTTCGAATGGGTATAAATGATAGAAACACTAAATGTTTTGTACCCCTAGTGCTGACCACTTGTGATCTCCCACTTGATATTATTATTCAAAAGGGATTTTTGTTGGACAGAAAGTTCATGCCCATGAGCATCAATACATTCGGTCCAGTTTCTTTGTCCCTTTTTTAATGACGTTTTCAGTGAACTACTTATTAGTAAAAACTGTAATATCATTACAATTTTAAAACGACTGTTTCCTATTAGAATATATTTTAAAATATAATTAGCAGCTGTGATGGCAAAGCTGAATTTTCAGCATCCTGTCACACGATCCTTCAGAAATCATTCTGATATGCTCAAAACCATTCCTTGCATTATACTACTCAGTGTTTGTGTGTGTAAACTGTGGTATTTTTTTTTAGAAATAAAAGTCTTATCTTATTTTATAAGTAAATATAAACATGTATTTGTCACGTTTGATCGATTTAATGCGTCCTGTGGGATATTCTGCAAAACAAAAATTATAAAAAGATAACCCAGATTGTTCATAATCCGTCCGTTGGCATCGTGGCGTCATGCCGCACTCGTGGAACTAACTTCCTGCCCTTTTCTCCTCTGATCAGGGTGTTCGGCTTCCCTGTCCATTACACAGACGTGTCAAACATGAGTCGTCTGGCCAGGCAGAGGCTGCTGGGAAGGTCGTGGAGCGTCCCGGTCATCCGTCACTTGTTTGCACCACTCAAAGAGTACTTCGCCTGCATCTGAACTCAAATCCAGTACATATGAGAAAAATCGATGAAATGTAATGTAAAAGCAAGCTCTCGTATGTCATTTGCAAGTTCGACATCAGAAAAAAAAAAAAGGTATTTCATGTTATTTTTTTTCTTCTGGTTTGGAGTAATTGACTCTTTTTTTTTTAATTCTATTTAATTTTTTTTTTATTATTCATTTTACTTTTTAGCAGTGTTATCCAGTATTTGATTTATGTGTGCAAGCTATACTTGAGACACGGCCTCCTTTTAAGGCACTGAGAGACAAGGGAGAAAACGAGAAATCCATCGAGACGGAAATCGCATTTTTAGCTCGCCCAAACATTTCCGGGTTTTTGGACCGTCGGGGTCGTGGATCGATCTAATTTTCACGGTGCGCGTCTTTCCTCTCCTCCAGCGTCTGAGCCTTGTTAAGAGCGGGGAGAAAAAAAAAAAAAGTTTTCTCTTAGTGTCAGGGGAGCTCTGTCTTAACCAATCCAAAACACCAGATCACAAATACCTCTTTGTTTACAGTTTCTATACACAACTGAAGTTAATAAAGGTACTACTGTAATAGGTGACAATATGGTGCTTCAAGGTGGTGAAAAACATTGCAACTCATGTGGTGCTACTACTCGAAAAAACAAGATCACGGGGTCACGTTTTGTACCGTCGCCAGGTAAAACGAACGACTGAAGCCTTGAAAAAAAAAAAACGGAAAAAAAAAACGAAAAAAAAATTTAAAAACGACAGGTCAAGCCAGGTCTGCCACATCTCATTTTATATCTTTTACAGCCTTTTTGTACAATATTCTCTGGTGCTCTTTTCAAAAGAAGAAAAAAAACACGCCTCAGCCTTTCAGTCTTTGAGGTCTGCTTCCTTCAGTATGCCTGCAATCCGAACGCATGAAACCAGCCACATGGGCTGTGATGTTTTTGTCATCCGTACCTTGAAATCAAAGGCTGTGGTGAGCTACTTTTTTTCTAGTGTCACGCAGACCAGAATCATTACTGTACAACTTTTTTAGCGCGCGTGGCGGCCGCAGGAAGCAATGGCGTCGGTCGGTGGGTCGTTTTTTCGGCCGGGTGAATCAGCCTTCAACTGCGGCGCCTGCGAGCTATTCTCAAGTCAGGTGCAAATCTTTAAAGGTGCGGCTTCACGATGTTCTTCTACCTTTTAATAGCAATTTTTTGTGCTGTGTTACCAACAATATCGAGCACTTTTGTATATGTATACTTCTTTGTTTCTTTGATATTTTTATTTTTTTTTTCCTCCTTGATTCTTGTGAATTGTTCTTTTTTTATTTTTCGGTTCTGTTTAATGATGTGAAACTCTTGCCGTTATATAAGGTAATACTTCGTTGTGTACAGTAGGGCTGTGCCAATAGATGTGAACGAATGAGCTGTAGGATAGAAAAAGTCCGTCTTTCGTGCCGGTGGTGAAGGGGCCGATTTTGAATAGCACCCCTCTCATGTTTCCATGTGCTACGGAGTGGCTTTATCATAACTCGCCGCGTCGAGATACAGCATAGTGTCCGCTATATAATCCAAAAGTGAGTGTGTTTGTTGAGTATCCCTGTAGGAAAAGTGGGGTGAACTACGTCTGGTCCCTAGCGTAGATCTGAAAACATTATTATGTTTGCCAATGGTGGATGTTGACCATGTCAATGATTTAGTTATCACGCGAGCTATATAGGCTAAATTTGTGAACCCGATTAGAAACGGGATCTAGCGAAATCCTCGTTAGGCCTTTTTTTTTTTTTAATTTAAGGCATTGCACTGCATACACACCTTAACATTTGTCACGTTCGGCGAAGTCGCTTTTATCATTTTCCCAATTTTATCGACGCCCAGATTCGTTTCTTTTTGTACATTTTGTACATAGAAATTGTCTGTTGCTTTTTTTTTTTTTTTTTTCGTTCGAATGATCTATGAGATGTACAAATATAATTCTTTGCTAATATATATCATAGAATCAAAACAGCACTCAAATCGCAGGAGGGGGGTAATTGACAAAATGGCAACAGGTTAATCGACATAAGCTATAAAGCAGCAGGGCGTCTTTTGTAATTCATATTTATGCGCGTCGAACGGAGGATCGAACCGAAGAATGAGTTCGCCAAGCGATTTTAACAAGTCCCATCTTTACTGCACAGCCCTACATACAAAAGTGTGTTTTCGATTTGCTTTTTAATTCTTGTTTTAAGTACTAAGAGAGGGATTGTAGGTGTTTCCTAAGGTGCTAAACATTTTATCTAATTGAGAAAAATATATTATTTGGAAAATAAAGAAAGTTGTCTTGCTAATGACTGTTTTATTTTTTATTTTGTAATTTTTTTATTGTTTCTTGTAGTATTGGAGAAGCACTATTATTTTACTCTCTCATATAAAGATATTAACAAAGGCATTTTAACTTTGTACTTGAAAAAAAAATAATGATAAATGATGAAAGATTCTTATATTGTTTTAGAATAGACATTGCTGTAGTTGGTGCTTATCTGTGGGAAATCATGTACTCATAATGGGAAATTAAAAAAAAAAAAAAAAACACAAAAAATGTAATAAATTTTACTGTTAACATGTACTTGCTTAATATCCAGGCAGAATTGCTTCTAAGTCCTACATTCCATGCCATATATCCAGCCCTCCATCTTCTTTTGTTTTAGTTTTTTTTTTTTTTATTTCTTTCCTGTTTTGTTCGAACTCATTTGCTTTATTTGGGTATATATATATATATATATAAATATTTGGCTGTAACAGCCCCTTGTTTGCTCTCCTAACAGGTTCTCTGTATATCTCAGTGACACTGTTGATATTTGTGACCTCTGTTGTATCATAGAAACTTTTTTTCGAGCCTTCTCTTCTTTTGCAATCAGCTCATACAGCAAATGTAGCAATCATTCACCACCTCTCCCCCTTTCTTTCGTTATGTGCCCAGAACGAAGAAAAAAAGGCTTCTTATGTACTTGTGCTGGAGAACACTTGAATAAATGTATTGTTTTTTGTGAAAAGTCGTGTTTTCTTTGCAAGCATTTACCATAAAATCGAATTATTAAATTGTGTATCGGTATTAGTTTGATACCATTTAAATTCTAAAAATGCATCATTAAATATTAAATAATTATGTGTGAATATGAGTATTAGTATATTGTATTCTATGGTATATTACATGGAGTATAATTATGAATATAGAATAAATGTATTTGGATAATGTAGATTTTTGTTTTGGTATTTTGCATACATGCAATACTTCGTATATCTGTATTATAGATAAGTTCATCTCTATTAATGGTTAGATTCTGGCCACATAATAATTATGTGACCCTCTGTGTCCAGTCCAGGATAAAGTCTCAAAGTCTAATTACGAGATAGCAAGCATCAGAATGGCTTTTCACACTTGAAACGGTTAACCCCGCGTTATCCTAAACACCCGGATAAACCGAATCCTGGGTTATCTGTAATCACGTTTCACAACGGATTGGTCGAATAGCAGGCAACTTATTTAAATGGCTTTTCATGTTATAAAAAAATTTCTTAAAGAAAACAAGGAGCAAGTATGCGAATATTTCTTTGAATTTCTATTAAAGGGATCCCTGGGTGTTACGGCATTTATAGCGTAATGTAACGTAAATGATGTCTTACTGAAATATGTCATAGAAACCCATGGAAAATGTATGTTAATAAAAAAATCGACTATGGAGGGGCGCCATTACTTTATGTGCACGATGGTTGCGCTTTTTAACCGAACCACAACTCAGAATAAACAGTTTAGAAAATACAATTCTGATCAGATACCATGTTGTGTGGTTTTTGGTTGTAATTTTTTTTAGTCGAAGGGCAACAACGGAAGCGATGTATGACTTTCCCAGCCGTTTTCCTGTTTCAGACAAAATAACAGGAAGATGCCTGTAAACGAATAAAACTTCCTAAAGAGGTCCTCTCCACTTTAGCTCTGAACCCTTCGGCTCTTTTAACAGACCACAGCCAACGAAAGAGCTGACAAACGTCCGGGACGAGAAACGCTACGACGGGTTTCGATTTCCCTCAACATCCGGGGCATTTAGACTTCATGTGGGGAAAAAAAATCACGGTACAGCGTTTAGTTAAAGCCGATGCTTATAATCATCGCGTCCCTGTAAGCTCTTTGATTTGCTGTGGTCATCATATCAGTATTTTTTTCTCGAGTTGTGTATTCTGAGTTGTCTAGCTCACCGATTGCAACCATTTTACATCATCAGAATAATGGCGCCCGCCGCAGTCCAAAATATCTATAAAACAATGTATTTTTTTAAATAGCATAAACCACTTATGGGTTTTCTTCTACATATTTCAGTAAGGGATATAATTTACGTTATATTGAGGCATACAAGTCTTAATACTCAGGGTTACCTTTAAGAGTGTCTTAAGAGTTAAACGTTACGTGACGAGAGTATCATTTTCTGCTCAATTTCTGATTGGCTGTCTGTTGCCAAGCGACCGAGACAGAGGTCAAATATTAATTTTACTATGATTACAATCTCCGATATGGTCTTAGTGTTAAAGATATAAAGGTTGCCTTTTCACAAAATGGTCTTTATGTTATGAAGGATGATTTTATATAGAAAAATCACACTCAAAAAAAAAAAAACTTTAGTTTATAGACAACTAACAGATATGTTATTATACATTTATTTTAAAAATAAAAAGCGATAGTACTGTTTTTGTGGAAGCCCGTTTCTGAATTAAAAAATAAAACAATTCAGAACGGTGACATAAATAGTCGCAATTACCTTTTTTGTTTTTTTATTCCGTTGCACGGTTGCCACATTGGCATAATGATCCGCTTCCATCCCCTGTGAATCTGTATAAATGGTACGTCCCACTGACGACAGGACACGCCCAAACCGCAATGCCATTGGCCGCTGCTGAGGCCATCGCCGTGTATCTCTCCTATGATTGGCCAGCGCCGGCTCCCACAGTCTGGATGCTGCCGAGACCGTAAGGTTTACCGGGCTGGACCAACCGAAGCATCTGCCTGTGTCTGCCTGCCGTCTAACAGGCTTTATTGTTCACCGGTGCCGAAAGTGAAGGAAAAGCGCCTTTTGAGGATATAACAAAGGAAGTAAGTGCACTACGCCTCGCTATTTTGCATTAATCTGTAAGCTATTTGCAGAAACCCCTCACTGACTAGCACAGAGATATATCGCTCGGCTCGGAATCGTGTAATTTTGCGGTATGGAAAGAATCTTCCGGTCTCGTGTTTCCCGTATATCATTCCTAATGCGGCTTGCTAGTCGTTTAACCATCGATTGAACGATATTCAGCAATCTGGTCGACCGACGTGGATGCCGCGCGTCCATAAACAGCTCGAGTCCACCGGCAATAAACGCGATTAAACGCGAGCTCACGCCCGACATCGGATATTTCCGTTATGCAGCCGTTGTAATAGCCTTATAAATGTTGAAAAACCACGCTGGCGTTCCGTGATGCCTTGAGACGTATTGAATGTGCTGTGTAGAGTAAGGGCTTGGTCGCCCCTTTGTGTGACACCCTCGATATGGTCCTAATGGGATGAGTCTACACCATCACCATCAGCAGCAGCCTCGTCCGTGCAATCTACATAGAAGAAGACATTACTGATGCACTGCATCGCGCAAATGTGCCCATGCTCTTAAAACGCTTCTTCTAGTCATATTTAAACTTCACGAGACCGCATGCATGGTTTGCAAACTAAAGGTATTCCAGCCTGCACGCTCAGAAATAATATGATGTTAATATTAAATGTGATATAAATATGTATTATTCTAAAATAAAATTATATAGATACATAGTCCGTCGTTCAGTCTTTGAATTTCTTTAATATTACTGCAATGAACATTTTAGCATAACATAAAAATAATTTAGTATAATATAATGCATTTACAATATTTATGTTTTTTTTAGTTGCATATGTTGCACACGTTTAGCCTTTTTTTCTATTATATTTATTTTCCCCTTTGGCACAATTAATTTAATTATATTATATATATATATATATATATATATATATATATATATATATATATATATATATATATATATATATAATTAAAAAAACAAATCAAAATTTTATTTATTTATTTATATTTAAATGCTATTTATTAAATTAAAAATGTTAATTAAATTATATATATATATATATATATATATATATATATATATATATATATATATATATATATATATATAGTGTTTGTTGCATTGATTCTTTCTGCTTTGATAGTTCAAACTGAATATCCCATCCTGTTTTACTGAATGGAAGTTGTTTCCACAAGAAAGACCAGAAGTTTTCATGTACTTCACGCTACCCAGAAGAGTGCCATCTGGATCTCGTGGAATATGGCACGGTTCAAAAGTGGGTCATTCCCGAGGAAGGCCTCCACGAGTCGCGGCGAGGAACAAATGCTCCAGTCATTTTTCTTCAGGCTGCGTTGTGAGGACAGCACAGACGCAGCTCATGCACTGTACTGTTTCTTTTTATAGTTGGATGTCTGAGGACACACCCTTATTCTCCGGCTCCATAGTAGCCCCCTTCCTCGCACACATACAGGGGCTCAGAACGAGGGGGGTGTTGGGGGGGGAACCCCGGGCAGCGCCATACTGTGAATATGCCGCACCCACCTGCCCCCGACTCACTTTGCAGCACAGACTCGCAAGCACGCTTTCACTTGGGATTAGATCATAAGGAAGTGCGGTGCTGCAGGGAATGTACAGCAACAGCTGCTAGCCTACATATATTTCCTGCTAACAATCCCACATCCCCGCTCACGCAGCGCTGGAGAATCTGGGTCAGAATTGCTCTGATCATTTTTGAGCGTTTAACACGAATTCCGCACCCTGTTGGATGTTGAGGTCTTGTTGAATCGACATCAGTGCCGAAATCGCTTCAGTGTGTCGTGAATAATTAACACGCTCACATGTAATTACCATGTTAAAGGCTGGAGTCGATGTGACTAATCGTGCGGGCTGATGATAATCACACATGTTGGTGTCAGTTTACCCCGCTGCAGTGAGACTGCTAGAACGCCGTAGTGCTTTGCGACCCCTGTAAACTAATGTTGTGGGACATTCGGGCTGGGATATGAAGGATCGATCCTGTTTGGACGTCAAGTGAGGACATGGTGGGCCCAAATGTGGAAAAATGGATTGCTGCGAGCTCTGTGTTGAGACATGCAATGCCATTCCAAAAGCATGATCTCAATGTAGTGGAGCATTTATGGAAATTACTACAGTAGCTACTTTTTTATGATTTAATAGGCTTCGGGTGTTTGATGAAATATAGTAAATAGTTCTCTATGATGCTTTCTATAAAATCGCGTTGGTGTGACAAACTTTTTTAATTGGTCGCACCATGACATGATTTGGTTGCACGTTTTGTTTTTGTTTTGATAACATGAGATCGATCAGTGCACGCTATGAATAATTTTTTTCTGTAATCATAGTTAATAGTTATGGTAACACATGCAGGATTGACATTCCACCCGTTCTTTTTATCGTATTATTTATTATTTGAATTTTTGTTAACAGGATTTCTTCTTTTGCTTTGTTCGCTTACACTTTTGCTTTTGAATTTGCGATCTTAATGTCACGTTTTACATAAAAAGAGACAATTTTTGTGTTGTGCCTACAACATTACACCTTTCGCTTTTTAAGACCAAAACAAAGATGGATTCATTGTTATTCTTAATAAAAAGCACAACAACAAGTACAACAGCAAATTAGCATATATAATGTTTAATGACAAAAATAAATAAGACAAGGCATGACACATGCCACACATATTGTATTATATATATATATATATATATATATATATATATATATATATATATATATATATATATATATATATATATATATATATTTAATCATTTACAGAAAGCTTACAGAAAACTCTGTAGAATCAAGTAACGTGAGCTAAACAGCCTTTTTAAAATTAAAACAAAAATAATTTACACACTAAACTGGCTATAATTGTCAGTGCTTGCATGTTTTTTCTAAGAGAACTATGTTCATTTTCTCTGTCTTTTACTTTGCTTTTATATTTTACTTGAAAGCCAAATCTTCTATCCATCATCACTTTTTTCTCATAATTTAGCTGACATGGCGATACACTAAAAGCACCTCCATCAGTCTCTTCACGTGATCTGTGAAATCTGACTCCTGATACACAGTGTTTTCTGTGTTTTCAAATTTTCGGAATATTTGAATTTTATGTATTTGAATATATTGCATATCATTTATTCCCGTGATGGCAAAACTGATTTTTCTGCATCATTACTCCAGTCTTTAATGTCACACGATGCTTCAGAACTCGTTCTAATGCGCAGATTTGGTGCTTAATAAACATTATTATTTATTAGCAATGCTGAAAACAATTGTGCTGCTTAATATTTTTATGGAAACCATAAAGTACTTTTTCAGGAATCGCTGCTGAATAGAACATCCATTTGAAATAGAAACCGTTTGTAATAATGAAAAAGAACATCAATTTAATGCATCCTTTGTTTTTAAAAAAATGACTGAATGTGTTATGAGACCCTGTAGTGTTATATAATACACATCAACACTGTCTTTGGATTCTCGTAGGTTGAACCATGTGTTCCAGCTCAGCAACGGTGCGTATTCTTATAAAAGGAGGTAAAGTGGTGAACGATGACTTCACGCAAGAAGCGGATGTGTACATCGAGAATGGCATTATCCAGCAAGTGGGCAAGGAGCTGATGATCCCGGGTGGGGCCAAGGTTATAGATGCCACAGGAAAGCTGGTGCTTCCGGGTGGCATAGACACCAGCGTCCACCTGAACGAGAGCTTCATGAACGCCAACACCGCGGATGACTTCTACAGCGGCACCAAGGTACGACAGTCAGCCTTTACTCAGAGCCGACTCACATTCATTGGTCATGCTAGGCATTATTTATCAGCCTGATAATCTTGATCCACCATTTTACAAATGCCTCAAAATCATTTTTTTTCGGTACACCACACATGACAGGCGGGAAAAAAATAAATGTTGTGTACGAATCTGTTCCTAAGACTTATTAATTAGTTTGCTTTAATTTAGATAAATTGTGGCGATTTACAAAAAATACAAATGTAAAAAAAAATGAATAAGCTGTTGGAAGAAACTCTCATTACCGCAATATCCAATTTTCCCTGTATAACAGGTAGACCTACATTAGGTAGCTTCTAATGTAAAATAACTAGGGAGGTTGTAAAAATGGCTTGCGTGGTTCCAGCTGGGCCATATAGAGAAAAAGTAGAAGCAAACAATTGATTTTTTTTTTGACTTCGGACCCCCCACACCTCGGGTGGCTCCCACCATCTGCCAGCGGCCTATTATTTCACGACAACTCAATAAGTCCTCAGAAGTGACTAGTATGGCAGCACTGCTTAGACTGCTTGGAATCATTTTTCAAAAATGTATTTTGATTTTCCTCGCTTTATATAACTGCATTTTATGCATATGCGATATGAGTTTTTTTCAGACGAGCGTATTCATACTGTGGAAGATCAGAACTAAAATGATGTGTGATGTAACACCCATTTAATGTCACATTCATTTGTTCTTGTTTTATAAATACTTCAAAAGCAGTGATGCACACGCTTCAGCAGCCCTGCCTAAATAAATCCCATGGGTCACTTAGCAGACACTGAGATGCAAGAGTGAGCATTGCACACTCACAGTCTGCCTCCATCCACCGCAGGGCTCGATTCACCCTCACCAATACATACACACTCTTATTCCCGGAGTGCTGGGGGCTTTGAGATGACAAATAAAGAGTTGTTATCGGCGCTGTTATTGTTAGCCTTGGCAACACAAGTGGCATTCTCTTCCCCCCCTCCTCCCCGCTACAGCCATGAGACTCGCCGGGCGCAGAGACAAATGGAGATCAGATTCTGTTTCCATAGATACAGGAGCACTGCTGCAAAGACTGCTGCAAAAGCCTTTCACTCGTGCCATTGTGCTGGAAGACAATGGTGCACAAATACACGCCCCTTCGGTGGATGTGGCTGCCTGGATTGTGTCAGCTGAGAGATGCGTTTAAAAAGGACCGTTTTTGTGGTTGAATTAATGTTAATCATTGTTTCCTCGTACTGAAAAAAGGCCTTCTACTAATTGTGTGTTTTACTGTAAAACATTATGCTCAGACAGATATTGTGGGATATTAATTAGTTCTGTTGTCTAAAGCATTATGAGCAATACATGTTATTCTTGTATAACATTTTGGTGGATAAACCACACGGTCTTTGACTTAAAACCAGCACAGAAAAATTAAATAAATAAATAAATAAACCAAAAAAACTATTGTGACAACAACTCATATATCATACTGGCTTATGCTGAGAGATGCTAGCAACCATCGGAAGACCTTGACAATTCCCCCAGCAATGATCACACCAGCAGCCACCTAGCACCCATAATGCCTTAGAAACCACCTGAACATCCTACTGTAGTCAGAGCATCTTAGCAACCACCATATCACTGTACCAAAAGCCAAAAACATCAGCACATCCTAACCAGAAGAAGAGTTTAAAAACAACCTTACAATTCCACTGCAAAAAACTCAGCATCCCAGCAACCACTAGATACTGAATTTTATAAAATAAAACCAGAACACCCTAGTAATGCCTGCAATGCCCTAGAAACCTCCAGAGCACCTTAAAACAGCCTTGGAATTCCCTAGCAACCACAAGATTACCTTAGCGATGACCTAGAAATCCTAGCAACCAGCAGAACACTTAAAAAAACAGCCTTAAGACTCCCTACCAACACTTAAAGCAACTACCAGAGTACCCTAGTAACAAACACTTTATTGTAGCAACAAATAGAGCATCTTAGCAACCACCAGAACACCCTAGTAATGACCTAGAAACCATCAGTACATCCTAATCAAAATAACACCTTGAACAGCCTTGCAATTCCCCAGCAACAATCACAGCATCCCAACAACCACCAGAACACCCCCACATCAGCCCAACAATGCACTGGAAACCATTAAAAGACCTTTACGACGCCCTTACATTGATCACAACATCCCAGCCGCCACCCAAACATCATAGACATGCCTGCAATGCCCAAAAATAACCCAGAGCACCTTAAAACAGCCCAGCAATTCTCTAACAACCACCAGATCACCCTAGTCTCGGCCTCAGAGGTCAAGCCCATGGACAGGTGTCTGATGCATACGGCACTCAAAATTGGAAACACTTCAGAAGTTTTGATAATGATAGTCAGATTATAAAGGATTTCAGGGAGATGTGTGTCGCATTCTTTAATGTTTCACCTTCGTGGAAGAAGAAAGCCATTTTGTCTACAACTTTGATAATAAGCACTAATCAGGATAATCTAAACGCTGCATTTTCAAAAGTATGTGATATATTCAAAGTTTGTTCCTCGTCTTTAAGAAATCTTTAAAATCCTTCCAAGAGTTTGCACACCGGTCTGTTATTGTAGGAATATTGCCACTCGCTCATGACACGGCACAAAAACGATACCCAATGGTTGCTTCATATGGCGTCTTGGATTGTTTCTAGACATTCTGCCAAAGATCGAGACTAAGAACAGCCTAGAAACAACAACACCCTAGCAACACCCTAGAAACCACCCATAACTCCATAGCAGTGTCTTAGTTGTAACCAGAGCATTATATAAACACTAGGGATGTCCCGAGCTGATCTCAATGATTGGGATCGGGGCCGTTCAAGCGTTTTTGGTTTTTTTTACCGATCGGTATAGGCCCTCCTAAGCCCAATCCTTATTTTATGTCAGGTGCCATGCACATATGTTGTAACTGTTGTTCTTATTGTACAAATAAAATGCAAATAGTTTATATTAGCAGCCACATATTTATTATTTGTGCACAACCTAGCAACCACTGGATCAGTCTAGCAGAAGTTCTTAGCGATGCAAAAAATGAATAAATGTAAATGTAAATGCATATAAATGCCAGCGACTCTTCTGATCCAGTTCTAATTTAATACACGTTTTCGGGCTGCTGTTATGTAATGTGTCATTTCATGCAAAGCTTTTCTGAGCATGTTGGTATTATGTTGTCGTTGGCCCATTAAGCCGAGTGATTGGTATTGATGCTGTATGGATCCCTCAGCAGTCAGTCTGTTGTTTGTTTATTTCCAGGCCGCTCTGGCTGGAGGCACCACTATGGTGATTGGTCATGTGCTGCCAGAGAAGAACGAATCATTGCTGGACGCTTATGAAACGTGCCGCTCTCACGCTGACGCCAAGGCCTGCTGTGATTACGCTCTTCATGTGGGAGTGACCTGGTGGGGACCAAAGGTAAAAAAGTGTGTTTGCTGAGCACGCAAGCTCTAATTCCGTAATTGATTCAGTGCTGAAGTTGCTTTGACACAATATGTTACCCTGGACCACAGAAGTCACTGGGGTATATTTCTAGCAGTAGCCATAAACACATTGTATGGGACGAAATTATTAATTTATTGAATCATTGATTTTTCAAAAATCATTAGGTAATTAAGTAAAGATTCTGTTCTATGAAGATATTTTGTACATTTCCTACTGTAAATATATCAAAACACAATTTTTATTAAGTAATATGCATTGCTAAGAATTAGCGATGTTTTTTTTCACTTTTATTAAATTATTTGGCCAGCCCCAGCCCTGTCTGCACCGCTGTGTCTATTTTTGTAACCGTTTTTTTACTCGGCCCAACCTGACAGCATCACTGCTAAGAACTAAAATTGGCTAACTTTAAATTTGATTTCCTCAGTGTTTTCATTTTTGAGCACCCTCAGATTCCAGATTTTCATCTCGGCCAAATATTGCCCTATCCTAACAACCCATACATCAGTGAGAGCTTATTTATTCAGCTTCCAGATGTTGTGACCCTTATGGCTGGTTTTGTGGTGCTGGGTTTCATGTGTTGTATAAAGTGGTTTAGAAATGAAGGTGACTTGGCTTGTCTTGTCAACACAGGTTAGGGCTCAAATGGAGACACTGGTGCGGGACAAAGGGGTGAACTCCTTCCAGATGTTCATGGCATATAAGGACATGTTCATGCTGAGGGACAGCGAGCTGTTTCAGGCCCTGCAGAACTGTAAGGACATCGGTGCTGTGGCCCGCGTCCAT
The DNA here is from genome assembly GCF_018831695.1 of Puntigrus tetrazona. Taxonomy (NCBI): domain Eukaryota; kingdom Metazoa; phylum Chordata; class Actinopteri; order Cypriniformes; family Cyprinidae; genus Puntigrus; species Puntigrus tetrazona. Next base: position 14,868,344 of record NC_056715.1, on the reverse strand, counting down.
GCGGAGAATGGAGAGCTGGTTGCGGAGGTATCAATTGCTGCAAAACTATAATGTAGAAAGAAGTTCTTTACTATTTATCTTCATCAGTAATTACTGCCGCTATGTGAAATTACAAACCTTAATTTTGAACGGTATTGTATGTGATGCTGCCTTTATTTTGGCCGTGTTTAATGCTGTTTAATGTTGTTATTTATCATGTTATCGCATGTTTTTACGTATTCACACTAGGGTGCCAGAGAAGCGCTGGATCTGGGTATCAGCGGACCGGAGGGCATTGAGATAAGCAGACCCGAGGAGGTAAAGTAACCATTCAAATCCTGTGACCATGAAATCGTTTTCCTTTAAGATATTAGTCGCACTGCCACACTCTCTCCAGCTCCTAGTCTTTCCCGTATCCATATTGCATTTCCATGGATTATTAATACTCTTAGGCGTCTGTTCATCATTAGGTTTCACTGGTGACTTTTGTGTTTTCTCAATTACCATGGGAATTTTCCATGTGCAGCTGGAAGCAGAGGCCGTCCACCGAGCTATTACCATCGCTAACAGAGTGAGTATGATGCACGAGGGTCTTGGTGTATTTTTTTCTTTTTAAATTATTTACAGCTCCAATGAAAGCCCAGACTGGTTATTGGTTCAGAAGTGATGCTTTTGAAATAATAAAATGGATTACAATTGGGCCTTTTTCTATACAGTTTTAGTATAAAATACAACCCCAAATCAGAATCAAAAGTTGGGACGGTATGGAAATAAAAATAGAAAGTGGTGATTTCTAAATTTACTTTGACTTGTATTTCATTGCAAACAATATGAACACGAAATACTTTTGTCTGGTCACTTCCTTTGTAAATATACATCCTTTCCCGTCACTCAGACCTGCAACACGTTCCAAGAAAGGTTGGGACAGGAGCAGTTTAGGGCTAGTAATCAGGTAAAATGGTTAAATAACGATGTGATTTGAAACAGGTGATGTTTACAGGTGACTGTAATTGTGATTTGGTACAAAAGCAGCATCCAAAAAAAAGGTCTAGTCCTTTAGGATCAAAGATGGGCAGAGGATCGCCAGCTTGCCAACAAGTACCACAATACATAGTTATATTCACAAATGGCAGTTAAAACTGGACTGTGCCAAAAGGAAGCCCTATGTTAACAGTGTCCAGAAGCGTTGTCGACTTCTCTGGGCTGGGATGAACCGTCACATGTACTGTGGTCGGATGAATTAGTATTTCAGTTATTTTTGGCGGGGGAGAAATGGATGCTGTGTGCTCTGGACCAACTTGCACTTCTGTGATGGCACCATGAATACTGAAAAGTACATAGAGATTAGACAATATGCTGCCTACAAGAAGACCTCTTTTCCAGGGATGCCCATGCGTATTTCAACAAGAAAATGCAAAACCGCATTCTGCACACATTACAAAGCCCAGGCTTCAGAGGAAGTGGATTAAGGTACTTGACTGGCCTGCCTGCATTCCTGACTGGTCTCCAATAGAGAACGTACAAAATTACACCTGAAACGGTCCCTGAACGTCTAAAGTGTTGCGAAAAGGAAGAACCACTTTGTAATGTTGCCAATGTTTTACGGTTCCAACTTTGTGGAACTGTTGTATGGTTTCCATGAAATACAGGTCAAAGTCAATTTTAGAAGTCACTACATGTTTTCTTCGCATTTTCCATACTGTCCCAACCTTTTCTGATTTGGGGTTGTGTAGCAAACAAAGAATTAAAACACACGGGTAACGCAAGCAATCAAAACCTATTGCAGGTCTGCTTTTATGTTGGAAATTCTGTAAAGTTTTCCTACAGCTCTATGAATGTAAAGTCTGCAGTTTTCAGCCAATCAAAAACTGGCTGCTGACTAGCAACTGCACTATGGCTGAACAACAAAGTTAATATTGCTCGTCTTTACGAGATCGATTTGCCGGACTACTAATATTATTGTGAAATATAATGTCTGCCGTTACTTTAGTCCATATGATAGCAACCACCGTGTCTCAACTGTGAAAGCGCCTGGCATTTTCATCTGACAAAAAAACGCTTTGGTGCACACAAGGCCTTATAGATTAATTGCTTTTAAAAACTGCCCTCTTTTGGAAAAAAAAATCAACAAAAGTGGAGTTAAACAGTTGAGTTTCACTGTTTCAGCCAATATCTGGGTCTGGCGGTAGAACTTTTAGCTGTAGCTTAGCACTGAATAGGATTAGATCATTAGCAAAATTATGAAAATTGGCCTATTTTAAAAAATGTAATCCGCATTGTTTCTGTTTTTGGTGTCATAGGCCCACTGTCCCATATATCTTGTGAATGTGTCCAGCATGTCGGCAGGGGATGTTTTAGCATCTGCTAAAATGCAGGGTAAGGGCCAGACAATGTCAGTCAAGGCATTTCTTTAATATACCACACCTGAATCTTCACCACATGATGGGACTCCAAATACTGAAACGCAATTGATCGACAGGGAAAGTGGTGCATGGAGAGACGACCACTGCTCACGCCGTCTTAAACGGGATGCAGTACTACCACCAGGAATGGGTCCATGCAGCCGCTTTCGTCACTGTGCCACCACTCAGACTCGACCCCAACACACCCAATTACCTGCTCAGCCTCCTGGGAAAGTAAGCGGCTTCAATCGGTCTGCATGAGTAGGTTTGTTTAGTCGTATCCGTGCAGTCACATAAAAGCCTTTTCACTGTGATGCAGTGACACTCTGAACGTTGTGACGTCGGACCACCGACCCTTCACCACGAAACAGAAGGCGATGGGCAAAGACGACTTCACTAAAATCCCTCACGGTGTTCCTGGGGTGCAGGACCGCATGAGTGTTATTTGGGAGCGGGCAGTGGTACGTTTCAGTTTATGTAGCCAAACGTTGATGATTTTAGGCTAGTTTTGATGCTGCACAGCTAAAATATCTGATTGTTTGCATAAATATAAACAAATTAACTGACTTCCATCCTAACTTCAAATACATTTTCATGAAAAACAAATTAATTAAATATTACCTAACGTGTGATGCAGCTGATGACAGATTTATTGTAAACCCCTTCCTTAATGGTTGTGGGCAATATTAGCGTAAAATCTTTGCATACATAAATACTTTGAAAGTTATACAACTGCAAGACAAATATAATATACTTTTTTTTAATCCTTTTCAAATAAATGAGTAAATATTCAAATTTATTATAATAATTTAAAAAACAAAAAAAGTATGGATTATATGCAAAAGTATTATTAAATTATTAATACTTTTATTTTATTAATAGTATTATTGAATATTAGATTATTTTGAAAACACAATTGTATATAGCATATATATATATATATATATATATATATATATATATATATATATATATATATATATATATATATATATATATATATGAGAGCTTTTTAAAACCTAATTAATAGGTTCCATAATTAATTTATTAACTAATTAGCTACTAATTAGTCTTTAGTGTCAAACCTTTATCAGGGTCAGAATAGTTTGTTCAAAAGAAAAGCATTTATTTTAATATTTATTTTGTAACATAAATGTGTTTATTGTCACTTCTATTGTCAATTTAATGCATCCTTGCAGAATAAAATTATTAATTCCTTTTTAAAACATCTTTCTGTCCCCCAAACCTTGAAACAGTAGTGAATATAAATAACTTAAGTAACGAATTATATAAAAATATTGTAATAATAATATTACAGTTCATGTAGCATATTATAGACTGCTCAAATCTCAACAAAGGCAAAGAAATCATGGAGAGGACAGAAAATGACAGATGCATCATGAATAAAAAACTTATTCTATTTTAGCTTATTCTATGTATCATTAATAGGTCGGAGGCAAGATGGATGAGAATCGTTTTGTGGCTGTCACAAGCTCCAATGCTGCAAAGATCTACAACCTTTACCCCAGGAAGGGCAGGATCATCCCTGGAGCCGATGCTGACGTAGTCGTCTGGGATCCAGAATCAACAAGGTCCGAAAAATAATTGCACTACTAAGCATTTAAAAAAGAAATGCTATTTTAACATGGTTTTGTGCGTGAGCAGGACCATCTCTGTGACCACTCAGTGGCAGGGTGGGGATGTAAATCTGTACGAGAACCTGCGCTGTCACGGCGTCCCGCTGGTAACCATCAGCCGCGGTCGCGTGGTCTATGAAAACGGCATCTTCACCTGCGCTGAGGGCTCAGGAAAGTTCTACCCTCTCCGAACCTTCCCAGACTACCTCTACAAGAAAATGGTGCAGAGGGAGAAGGTAGTCAAAGCACAGCTCTCTCTCCAGCAGAGCATGTTTTTATTACAGTGTACCGCAGTGCTCTGACTGTTTGTGTGTGACCCTCTTCTCTCAGTGTCAAGCGCTCAAGGGGGTGGAGCGCGCGCCCTACACTGGAGATGTGGCCGCGGTGCAGAATTCAGGGAAGAAGGAAGTGGGCCCTGCAGATGGGGACATGAACCCACGACCCTGCACGCGCCACGGAGGGATGAGAGACCTACACGAGTCAAGCTTTAGTTTGTCTGGTACAGAATCTGCATTCAATCTGACTAAAAAAGTACTATAGTTGACACTAAATGGATGTATGACATAAAAGTGACATAAGAATAACTTTCTAAGGTAAAACCGTCCCATAGAAACAGAAGCAGGTAATTTTACAATGGGAGTGTAATGAGCAACAGCTAAACATCAGTTCATAGATAAAATACATAGGATAATTGAGTCAGTTAAATGTATTGTTTAAATTGTTAATGCTTCGAGTTATTAATTTGGAATAAAAGCAAAATGCCTTAAAACACTAAACTGATGAGACTTGGTTTTAATAAATAGAATAGCATATTTTTATGTAAAATCCCCAAAAGATTTTTTTATACAATAGTGTAATAGCGTAGGATAGTGTAAGCAACGTTTTAAACAATGTGACTGGCACATGAATTTACATTTCTAACATAAAAAGACATATAAAGACACATTTTAGTAATTATTACACACACACACACACACACACACACACACATATATATATATATATATATATATATATATATATATATATATATAAGCTATAATGTGTGTGTGCAGAGAGACATACAGTACAATTTCTGTAAAAATAATTTTATTTTTGTTAATTTTAAAATTAACATTTTCCCTGAATTTTATATTGTAATGAGAAAAGTCAAATTATTATTTTTTTAAATTGTTGATTTCATTTTCTACAATTCCAACATAATTACACATAACTAAAAATGTTATATATATATAAATAATATAATATAATATATATATATATATATATATATATATATATATATATATATATATATATATATATATTAGAATTCATATTAAATTGTGTAAATCATATTTCTGTTCAATATATTGAATTATATGAATGAAAAATATATGAGTGATGTAAATGTGTTAATTTAAAATCACAGAGTGTGTGATCTGTGTGGCTCATCAAGTCTCTGTGTTTTTGGTAGGAGCCCAAATCGACGACAACGTTCCAAAGAGAGCTTCCGCGCGGATTCTGGCGCCACCTGGCGGTCGCTCGAGTGGAATCTGGTAACCTCTCAGATCAACACTTACTGAAGTCTGCAACCGAACACCTACATTTTTGACAACCTCACATCTGATAAAAATGATTTAATTTGTAATCACTCGCAACTAAATTCCTGTGTTTTTTCTTTTTTTATATATATATATATATATATATATATATATATATATATATATATATATATATATATATATGTCTGTATACAAGGGAAAAATATATTGGGAAAACAAGGTACACGTCGGAAAAAACATGTAAGATCCAAAATGTTACAGGGTGTTTAGTTCTTCATATTCAGTCAAATGAAATGGTGAAGGTCGTGTCCGATTGCAACACTGTTGTAGTGCTAAATAAATGACGGAAAACTTTTACTAATTGTTTTTGTTAACAGTACCTTTTCACGTAAGCTGCCATTGAACCTGTTTTAAAAAGTTGTTTTAAGGATGGAACGTTATTAGTTCTCGTATTTGGTCATGGCTTGAAAATGTGAACCATTGTAAAGTTATTTAATATTTGAACTGTTTTAATGTGTTGGCGGATGACTATACGTTTACCTCAGTGTTTATCTCTGGAGCTACACTCGTGTACATTAGCGCTCTTACAGCGACCAGCTGACCAGACCTTGACGGCAGGTACAACTAATTCTAGGCGCTGGACACGCGCTTATTTTTACTATCTTATTCTCGAGACTCCAAATTTCGAGAGGATTGTTTCTCTGTTGGCGACACGGGCCGCATTCAGTTCATAAGAAGCGTTTTCGATTCTCTTAATGTCATTTATGAGCACACACACGCACCCGACCTTGTGAAATGTGAATAAAGTATAACATTGTTTGCAATGTTGCATATCAAGTTTAGCTGTGTAACGAACCTACAAAAGACTTTTCTTTTTCAATTTTTATCTGCTAAGTCTACATTCCCTGTCGGTGTTACAGGCGCTTAACGAGTTATCCTTCGTAACGATAGCATCTTGTTTGCCGTGTAGCTTTATGTCCGTTCTACACTGAACACCGGACCGCCACGAGCGTCCGATCCCGTCGGTTGTTCACTGAACTTTAACACTGTGCATTAGTGACTATTGATCCGCATGCTCCAAAAACAAGTCAGAAAATCTCTGCTTCACTTCTGATGGACACTAACCGACCCTGTTAAAAGACACCGGACCGCTAACCGAGGCATGTGTTCTGTTTGTACGTGTGCGTCGTCTAACCAAGCACTTGAAAACCTTCTTTAGAGACCGTTCCAAACACAGTAACTTTAGCTGTACGATGTTCCAGTGACGCGAGCAGTAGAATGGCGAGAACGTTTCCGTTGGTGCTGAATATTCATGTATTTTTTTATTCTGGATTTTCAGTATGCTTTTCAATTTTTTAATATGAGCTGTGTATGCACTACAGTTGTACGTGTTAACGTATTATGTTTATCTCATGAGAAAGTGCAAATAAAACCCCCTTCAACCTCATGATCGCATGTATTATTGAATAAAATGCAACATAGAATATTTATATATACGCTTACATTAACTTTATAATTACATTAAATAACTATAATTCAGTAGAAGTAAACAAATATTTATAATACATACTGCATGTATGTGTGTGTATGTATATATATATATATGTGTGTATATTCAGTCTTCTCAATATATTTATTTTAATACATTACATTACTATATTATTATTATATCATGTTTGTTCATTACTAATTGTTACCCCGGACACAAAACCAGTCATACGTATCATAGCTAAAAATATTTTGTATGAGTCAAAATGATAAAATAAAAAAAAATAAAAAGTAAAGATCATGTCCCATTAAGATATTTAGCACATTTTCTACTGTTAATGTATGCAAATTGCTTTTTACTTTTTGATTATTAAAGAAGATTTAGCTTCTAGGTTATGCATGAATTTGAATTAAAAAAAAGTACCCTTATTATGGTTTTGTGGTCCACACACACACACACACACACACACACACACACACAGTTATTTCACTCACTTTAAACTTTAGTTTCTTTAAATAATTTACAAAATAAAAACGGTATCTGTAGGATATATTATAATACCTTTTAAATATATTTTTATTTTAAACCTTTTTTATTCACTTTGTCCTAAAATGTTTCCAAAATGTTCAAAGCTTAAATCTCCCTACCTCTTACGTGTAGGGTTTGCAAAATCCTGTTGTCTTCATTTGTGCAGCATATTTTTTCGACAAATACAGAAATGCTGTAAGTACAGCTACGGCGTTTCCTATTACCGATGTAAGAGCATGAACTTGATGAAAGCGTCCTGTTATCCGGTCCTTCACAAAGAGACGCGTCCGTAACGAGGGGCGGCGCGCATGCGCGGAGGAGCTCGGTTTGTTGCAGGAGCGCGTGGCGCTGTTGCCCGTAACTAGGCAGCGGCGCATATCTGGCAACCCACGGGACGGCGGGCAGCAGCGGATTGCACTCTGCCAGTGTAATATCAACATTGGAAAGGACGCGGTCAAAATACGGTGAGTATAACGCGGTTGAAATATTATAATATATATCTGTATTCTTTCCAGCGAATGCCATTAAATAGGCTCCGCGGCCTCTTTCGTCTGTGTATTATGTGTGTTTGTGTCTCGAGCGTGTTTGGTGTTGCTCGCGTGCGGCGGAGGGCCTGCGGAGCTGTCACGATAACGGACCGTTTGTTTCACGGACTCGCATGCATGACATACCACTGCGGGCTGTTTTACAGAGCTAAACGCAAAACTCGTGTGCGCATTTCGGCGTAAAGACAAAAAAAGAGCCGTATCAGTGATAAACAGAGCGCGTTAAAGGGCCTGTGTGACTCCCATCATGTGAGATACTGTAATATAACGTTACTGGTGAGACGTCGTTTGCGGCAAAGGATAAATAAACGCGAATACAATGCATTCGTTTGGTATGATAACTGATATTTTTGACATGACATAGCAACGTGCAAATAGTTTGTCAAACAGACAAGCACCTGTCAATCTCTTGCTTCATTTCTCCAGATCCGGCACAATAGACCTGTTGTGTTAGGAAAAATACCATTTGTACAGTATTTGTACAATAATCATTTTCAACCAGCTTTCTCTCTTACCGATTTTTGAGGCGTGAGGAGAAAATAATAAAAGAAAATAAAGAAAAATTAAATGCAGTACCTGTTTAATATAAGTTTAATATAGCAGCATAGCTGTGCGTGATCTGAGAAATACAATATTACAAAACACAAGCGCGATTTAGTTTTATTAACCGCTCATTTCGTTTAAATTGTTATATTAGAAAATTATAAAGTCACAGAACGGGTGGTTTTTTTAACTTATTACAAGATTGAGATTAATGCGTTTGAGGATTAGGAATTGTGTGTAACAAAAATACAGCGGCCTATATTCATTTTTATATTATATTATTACAAGAAGGGGTTAATAAAAATGCCTCAGCACTTTAAAATAATTATGAACATTTATAAACATGTAATACAACATTAACGATATTTTATCTCGCACCATTAAATACCATATGATATTATAAACCATGCTGTCATACACACAATATGTATTTCTAAAATACACAAAAATAATAACATGCTATTAAAATGATAAACTATTTGCTTGCAACAGCTGAAAAAAGTTAAACCCTGCCGGCAATCCATTACATCGTAGCTCTTTTCTGTCCCAGTGCTCAAGAATCATAGTTTACAGACTTAATGCAGTGAAATACACATATATTGTGTCCCTGTAGAAGATGTGTGTGATTTCCGCCGGGCGCACCAGATGTGCATGGTTAACAACATCTCAGAAACACTTTAATCCGGCTGGATTATCTTTGGAGGATTGAAACTTATAGTGTGATTACAATTTTACTCAGCAGTGATGCAGGGACAACTTCAGTGCAGAACTGAATGACGCTCTTAAGTAACCAAGCAGACACCGACACAGTGACACATATTCAGAGAATACCTGCCATCCTGTTTTCAAAAGGACATTGTAAATCAACTTTACACACGCGTATACACTTCCTTTTTCTTTGCAGGAGATGGCAGTGAATGTATACTCCACGTCAGTAACAATTGAGAACCTGAGTCGACATGACATGCTGGCGTGGGTGAACGACTCCCTTCAACTCACCTACACCAAAATAGAACAATTATGTTCAGGTGGGTCGTACCGCCTTATACCTTAAAGTATTTCTGTCTTTCATCTTGTGAATGGCAGTGGCGTACTCTTATTACTTCTGTAGATCGTATAACACTATGGTTTATTTCAGTATTTAATGCTAAGTATTTGTATCTCTATCAGTCGAATGGGAGCATTTACTTTAAACTCAATGCTAATAAGGTAGCACACGCGTGCATGTTGATCAAAGATGTTTTTTCTTTATTGTTCCCTATCACGCACGTTCTCTTTTGCTCTTTTGTCCTCAGGGGCGGCTTACTGTCAGTTCATGGACATGTTGTTCCCGGGGTGCATTCTTTTAAAGAAAGTGAAATTTCAAGCAAAGCTGGAACACGAGTTTATACACAACTTCAAAGTACTCCAGGCAGCTTTCAAAAGGATGAACGTTGATAAAGTTAGTCGGCCCTTCGGCATATTTAAATCTATGTTCATCTCACACTTCAATTTATTTTTAACTTTAATATTCTGCTTTTAGTCTTTACACATTTAGAAACTACATACACAAGTTAACAGCAAAACAAATCAGGCATGTTTATTTATATAGAACATTTCATTGTTTTACATAAATGTTATTACATAATAGTAACTGTTGATGATCCAAAAAGGTCAGTGAGAAGTAAAAAAGAAAGAAATCATTTATTTGAAAATGTACAAAAAAAACAGGCAACTGAACTAAAGATAATGATGATCACACAGAAAGAGAAACTAGGTCAAAAGAGACTGAGACACAACAAAGCAAAACTATCCCGTAAAAAAGTGCAATAAATAAGGTCAAAGAAACAAGTTGCGGTACTTTTGCTTGTAGTTTTTAAATATAACTTGTGTTTTGAGCAAAAAAGCAACCAGGTGGTATGAAAGATTATGCATGGTATGTGATTTTTAATTAGGTTATACCAGTGCTTTTTGAACATTCATTAATTCATTTTTATTTATCATAGTATGAAACTAATTAATATTTAATATAACAGACATCTCTAATAAAAAATGAGAAGGCGCTTTTATTAAACCTCATATCATATTAAACCTCAGATCATTAGTTAAGTAGTTATAATTGCTTATCAAAGTCTGCCACATATATTGATGCAGTACACACTATATATTAGTGTATTTTTGTTTACCAAATGATCGATCAGGGTGCAGGTTTTTGGTGTCGTTTAAAGTTGACTTGAGATAAGTGAAGGTGTCTAATGTTCTTTGTCAAATGTGACGCTGGACCACAGAACCTTAAATCCTTAGGTTGTTGGTATATATTTGTGGCAGTGGCCAAAAACACATTGTTGCGATTTTTCTTTTTTGTCAAAAATCATTAGGATATTAAATAAAGATCATGTTCAATGAAGATATTTTGTACATTTCCTACCGTAACTATATTCAAATTAAAAAAGTATTTAGATTTTTTTCCGCCCACAGATTCCAGATATTCAAGTGGTTGTATCTCAGTCCTATTCTAACAAGACATATATAAATGAAAAGCTTATCTATTCAACTTTCAGATAATGTATAAATCTCAATTTCTGAAACATTTACACTCAAGACTGGTTTTGTGGTCCAGGGTCACACTTATGCTTTTGTATACTGTAAATTTCCTAGGACACGATAAAGGATTTTAGCGTAAAAACGACACCTCTCTCGATTACAAATGAATGTTGTATTGTCCTAATATTTTTTTTTTCCTTTTGTCATCCAGATAATTCCAGTGGAAAAATTAGTGAAAGGAAAATTCCAGGACAACTTTGAATTCGTCCAGTGGTTTAAAAAATTCTTTGATGCCAATTATGACGGAAAAGAGTATGATCCCTGTCAAGCTAGACAGGGCCAGGATGTGGCTCCTCCACCAAATCCAGGTGAACACTTTTCCCACAAACCCAAGAGAACTGGTCCCTCAGGTAACCTCCGGATTCTGCCGCCCCTTTGTTGCATTGATTGCTGAGCTTCTACTGATCGACGGCGTGCTCTGCAAAGAGAATGATTTACTCCATGCCCAAGCTTTCATCAATGAGAAAACAATGAATTCAGCATTAAAAGAGCTCCGTGTCGCTCTGTTAGTGCGGTACTAACAAACGGTTGTCCAGAATCATTCTCTCATGGGCTGTCCTGTAGGGTCATTGCTGCTTGCTTAGGGTCACTTCGGTCGGTCCTATTCATCCCTCGCTTCCTCCAAATTCAGTATTGGCCATTGTCATCTGAAATAACTTACAACAAAAAAAGCCTTTTATTTCAACCCTCTGTTGCATGCCTTATAAAAGCTTTTAAAAATGATTTGGTCAGTTTGCTTGCATAAAATCAACCTCATACTAAAATGTTAAATAAGTCCTATGTGGTGACAGAAAAAAATAAGTTCATAAAAATTAAATAAAAAATAGAGAAATAATGATAATATTTAATGAGAAATGATATCATCGTAATCACTTCCAGAACAATTTTTTTCTAGCTGATGAACAGTACAAACATTGTTAGCCAATCAGGATCAATCCTGTGCTCACGAGTTTGATAATATTAAAGCTAATATTAGAAGCCTTTATACCTGGCTAAGTTTACACTGTATTTAAATGGCACTTTAACGTTAAGTCAATTCTAAAATAAAATAAATAAAAACAAACACTATTGTTAAGAGGTTTTCGTCTGTAAAAATGTCTTTATTTTTATACTTAATACTTTTATTTATAAATATGAAATATGGAGTAATGGCTGCTGCAATTCAGCTTTGCCGTAAGAGGAATAATTTACTTTTTAAAACATATTAAATCAGAAAAGAGTCATTTCACAGCTTTTTGGGAACCTTTGCTCAGTAGTGTACAAACCATTTATTAACTCTTTTAAAATGAATTTTATTCACTAATGTAAATCACAAAAGTCTTTTTGAGGCAGAGCACAATTACAAAGCAGTAAATTATAATTATATATTTTTTTTATTTAAAATCATTCCTTCATTAACGAACCTTTATTGGCATGTTTTGTGCTTGAAAAGTGACACGCAACATTGCGCAATAGAGGGTTAACAGCCAAGTACTGGAAACAGAGCCCCCAGAGAGTTACAAAAGTGGTGTCCTAATTCGCTGACAATTGACTGCTTTTGTGATCGCTGGGGTGGATTGGGAATGTGACCTCCGTTTAGTTTGTAGTCACATCTCGTCACACTTCCCTGACTTTGGTTAAACCTGCCAGATGTAAAGTGGATAACAGGCTTTTGGAACAGTTAATGTTTGATCGCACGCACACACACAGGCTTAACCAAAGTAATGGGGTAACAAGCAGCCCATGCTGTAGCTTGTTAAAGGCTGATCTTACCGAATCTCTTCTGGAGCTCATTTTAGAGAATCATTGGCTCTGTTCAAAAACCCAGTGAGCTGCCATCTTAGACTGCATTTACAGGAATATTTCACCCAAACGTGAAAGTTTGCTGAAAATGTACTTGTCGTCTGGCCATTTAAGGCGTAGATGAGTTTGGGGAAATTTAGCATTACACTCATTACACCATTATCACTTGCTCAATGGATCCTCTGGGTGCCAATGGGGTCCAGACAGCTGATAAAAATATTAAAAGAACCTAATTTCAAAAATGAATGTCCTGCTAAATGTTTATAGTAAACTAATTCAATTAATGTAGATGTTTTTAGGTCCGCTATCTATAGTATTGCTTTCTCCAGTGAAAAAGAGAAATTTGCACAAGATTACAAACAAAAACAGTCCAAACTGTTTTATATGTCAGTGGATTTTAATGTGATAGGACAAAAGGGAAAATGCTTTTTCAGAGGAGGAAGCGTCATTAAATTTCTCCAAATCTGTTCTGATGAAGAAACAAACTCATCTACATTATGCATTGCATGAGGGTAAACACATACTCAACATGTTGTCATTTTTGGTGAACCATTTCTTTAAATGCATCATAGTCTCACTCTCGAGGATGGTCAAATTCTGTCCAAAGTTAGGTATTGTGTATTTTTATATGCTGTATATGTAAAGGCAATTCAATACAATTTAGTAAGCCACCTAAAATTCAATTCAAAATAACTGTTGTCAGACAGAATTGACTGTTATTTGAGCTGTCATGAAGTCTGAGATCAGTCACTTATGAGGGTCCATTTTGGCCCGCTATGGTATGGAACAGAGCTATATGTGTTTAAAGAAGCTGATAGAAATAATAATAAAAAAAACCTTAAAATTGCATGGATTAGTTTGTACATTTTACTGAACAGATCTCATTTATTGTAACTAAATGCATAACATCTCCAATTTCAGGGCCTCAGAGAACATCGCCAACAGTACCTAAAAACATGCCCACACCACAGAGGGTGACCACCACCATTAGGAAGAACCCCACACATACCAGAAATGGGGGAAGTGATGCTGAAATCATGGAGCTTAATCAACAGGTAGAGTCCCCGGGAGGGTAAGGAAAACTTACTCTACCTTGGAATACTTTCAATTGGAAAATGTAGAATTGAGTATTAAAAAATGTCGGTAGATTTTGCATTTGTCATTTTTATTATCTTTTTTTCTCCCATTTTCCTCAGATCATTCCTTATCTTCTTTCCCACCTATTCAGATAATTGCATTTTATTTTATATTCTTCTGTGTCTGGATATAGATTGTCTTATCATAAGCATGTTGACTTTTTCCCATTAAGGAAAGGTCACGTTCTGACGAATAGTATCTTACATTTTGTCCTTGTCTTTTGCTTTGTTTTGTTTTTTTTGAAGTTGATGGAGCTGAAGTTAACAGTAGATGGCCTGGAGAAGGAAAGAGATTTCTACTTCAGCAAACTTCGAGACATTGAACTGATCTGTCAAGAACATGAGACTGAAAACAACCCCATTATCAGTAGGATAATTGACATTCTGTATGCCACAGAGGTACTGCCAATGACTTAATTAAGTGATAATAATTATTTGACTGATATATCTGTCAGGTTGATTCCTGTTCACTGTTCTGAGAAAATTACTAAAAAAACTGAATTAAATTGCAGCTAAATCTACTGAATTCATATATAAATATGTAAGAAAATGGCAAGCTGAAGCCTCAGAATTAGAATAAATGATGTGAAATGTACATGTACCTGGGTAGATTACTTACTAATTTTTGTCAGTTACTAATTACAGATTACATGATGAAAACTATAGTTAGTAATGTAATCTAGGTTACTTGGGCTAGGTAACGTAATCTGATTACTTTTTAAAGATTATTTATTTGAGATTATGAGTTTATTATTATTCTGATTATGAGCATTTTAAAATGTTATATACTCTAATTACAAGTATTTCATTTTTGGACTGTGATTATGTAATCTGGATTACATGTAATCAGTTACTACCGAGTACTGGACACTGTTGCTACTGATGTTTTCATTAGAACCATTATGAAACTGTGAAATAAAATTAAGAAAACTAGTCTAATGACACATTTTTTGGAAACCATAATGAGGCACGTTTCCTTTACAGATTTGCACAAAACTTAACTTCTAAAAGTTTAGATTTATTTATTCAAAGCAGGTGTATTCGTGTATGACTGGAATATACAAAATGTTACTTATTCTTATGCAGTGCAGTGCTGAATGCAGTCTTTAATTTTTTTTTTCCATACAGGATGGCTTTGCACCACCAGAAGACGATGAAATAGACGAGCAGGCCCACTTGGACCAGGACGAATACTGAGCACACATCGTCGTGACCCTTCACCATTTCCTCTCCCCACCAATTTGAATGACTCCCCTCTATCGCACGCTGTTAATATCCTCTAGGTTTCCTACAAATGTATGGGCTCACCATATATACTCTCTCTTTGTCCTCCGACGCTGGTTTATGCACTACATAGGTATCAACAATCGCTCACCGTCCTCAACCCCATCCAGACAGTAGCACCAACAACGACACATCCTAGCCGTCACAGCATGTTTTACATAACGACATAGAGAATGAAAAAGGTATCATAGATTGTGGGTAGCACAGTGGACTGAAAAAAAATGTAAATATTGTGATGGGAAAGATGTTTTTAAAGAAAAAGAAAATGAAGAAAAATGCTTGGAATGCAGTTATTCGTTGTGAGACTTTCATACACGTTTTAGTTGAGGTCTGTCTCGGCTCCATTCAGTATGAAACGATCAGTATCACGCCATCCATCTGTCTCCAGCTTCAGTCTGCCTCTCTCACTGACTGTACACGTTTAAAGGGATAATTCACGCAGAAATGGCTATTCTATCAATTTTTTACCCTCATGTTGTTCCGAACCCGTATGACTGCTGCAGAAAATTCAACTGAAGCTTTCAAGCTTGAAAACGAACGCAGACGAACTACAAAAAGCAACAGCTAGAGAAGATGTCAAGATTATCAGCGAATAACGTTAATTTCAGTCGAACAGCTTGAGAAGGCTTCTATTTTTCCGCATCCTTATCGAAGCTTAAAAGCTTTGGTTGCTTTCGTTGTACAACAGAAATATCATACATGTTTGGAATGGGCATGTAGGCGAGTAGATATTGACAGAATGTCATTTTTAGATCAACTAGCCCTTTAAATGACTAAAAACAGCAGACGCTATCAGGACAAATACCAGTAATATATTATGAATCTTTTATATCTGCAAAGATACCGATGTCAAGTTTGTCAGTGACGCGGTGGAAATAAATGCTGAGCTGTAGAGAGGAATTTTATACTTTTAAATGCGAAGGAGCCAGTGACAGGGTAAATAAAACAAAAAACAAACAAACAAAAAAAAAGACATGAAAACATGTCAGCGAGGCTTTAAAATGTGTGAGACAACAGTAACTTATGGCACAGGTTGTTTTGCGTATACCCAGGGAGCATGTGAATGTTATACATTGACAACTGATGAGTGATTGTTTGAAAATCATATTTTTCTGTTGTGCTTGATTGTGACATTATTCTTACACCTCAAATACTGCTAAATAGAAACTCACCAAATGGACGGAAAGCGGTATTACCGTCATATTCAACTAGTGTTCAGGACACCATTGAGCATGAGGGACAGTACTCATTGTTACTGCGTACGTTTCATTTTAGTGGCAATCAAACGTGATACTACTGATCAGATGATGTCATGTCGAACTGAACTGACGTTTGCTGCTAGTGTTGCTGCATTTATGTGTTTTGTTTTGTATTTATTTCGCTCAGCTATTGAATAGCGTACGGGCTGTGCATTCTTAACTGTAAGTCATATCAGATTTGTAAAAGGCCCTGATCAAATTAAACAGAGATGCTAGATGTCATTGGTTTGAATCTACTTCTCTCTGTGTTGAGAACCTGAGTCATCTTGCATTGTCTCAGTACGGCCATAATTGTGTTTGCATAAGTTGTTTTGAGTAAATAAACATTCGTGAAAATAGATTTTGTCCATGCATTTCATAAAACTGCACGTTAAAGGGTTAGTAAAATGTTACGGCACACAAAAATATTCAGATAACGTCTCGTGCGATCAGTCTTAATGAAAAATACAGTTTTACTTCTTCCTTTTTTGACCTGAGGCCAGGTGTTCAAAAAGTTTAATCTGGATCAGAATGATCTGGATTTAGTAATCCCACGTTTTTCTATTCAGGATTAGGTAACCCATCTTACTTTTGTGCCAGTTTTTCAAAGCTAAATTGGAATGGATCATCCTGATCCAGATGCACACTTTTTTTCAGATTTCCAAATCTGGATTAATAAAGGGACATGGACATCAAAAAAAGAATGCCAATGTTTTTTGTTATATATATATATATATATATATATATATATATATATATATATATATATATATATATATATATATATATATATACACACACACACACACACACATACATACATACATTTTATATAATTTTAAATTGGCATATCCTATAAGAAATATAGAAGGATGCTTTAGCAGATCCACCAAACTTCCGCACATCTGTTGATCGGAAACCGAGAATCTGCTGATAACCAGCAGTAATACTGTAATTTGCAAGAGTACCAAAGACCATTGCACTTACCACCTGTTGCCTTCAATTGTGAAGTCAGCCAACCCTAAAACCAGATCAGACGAAGCAGGAGCAGGAGCTGCTGTTCAGTACTAGAGACTTCAGAGGTCGCTGACTTCACATGTGATGAACGCTCACTCGATAGCAGACGGTCGACACCTGTCTAACGTGAACAGACCTGTATACTTACACGAGGACGCGAGTCCCTTTAACTGTATACACCCTTTTCCTGACGATAAAATAGGCGCCGCCATTTTAAATTATATGGGTCTAGCTTCCAGTCTCATCTGAGTCAAGCTATTTTTTAGCTTTGCAATACAGTTCATTTTCCTGCTTGATGTATCTTAGCATATTATTTTAATGAATTACCTTAATTATGAACACAATGGTTTGTAGTGCAAACAGTTTTACCGCATTTTGTTATTCTCGTTATTTATATATAGCGGCTGATGAACCGGAAGCTGCACCCATAGTTTTACGAATCATTAAAGTTAGCAAATGATCTTCCATACTAGCTTCACTGAATTGTATAGTCAGCCAAAGGCATTTTAGTTTGGGCTAAATTTAGTATAAATGTAAACACTGAGGAAACAGACGACTGTTTTAGTTTCTATAAACAAAATTAAGTTTGAAAAGAAAAAGTTGCCATTTAATATTTGTTAATTTTGTTTTTATCTTATTTAGCTTTTGTTAATTTTATAAAAACGTTTAATAGTTAAACTGTAGTCCCTTAATAAATTTGAAAAAAAGGATACTTGTAGCCGTAAAATAAGAAAAAAAGATTCAAACTGAATCAAGTAAATGATTCTATTGCAAAGCGCGCAAAGCTCCGATTCACTGAATCAAACTTCCCTCCGCTTCAAAGCACCTGTAAACAATCAGAAAGGCTGATGTATACGTTTATGTTACGTTAAGCTTGAGATGTTTTTTTTAATTGTTGGATAGAAGGCTAACTCTAAAATGGTGAGTGGCAGAAAACTAACTTCATAAAACTTGATTAGTTACTGTTTGCCAGCTGGCCTCGTCTGGCGAATCATCGATGCTGCGGGGCCAACAACGAAACGCCACGCTATTTCATGAACGCTAGCTGCATATCCCTCTGGCCGTTGTGAATTGTGCCGTTTCTGTTTTGGACAAGGTTCGTTCATTCGGCCAAGATCGAAAAAACATTTCGAAAATCAAACCCAACCCGCTGGAGAGAAGCGCTTCCGGACTCCGGCCGCTCGGGATGAGACCGTGCGTGTTTTCAGAACGAGTTAAAAAACAGCATCAGCATTGATTAACCCTGAATAATTAATTCGATATACGGTTGTTTTAGTGACCGGCCAGCCTCAGAGGAAAAAACTAAGAGCGTCAAAGCTGAGCCTTGCACGCGGTGTTTTGAACGACCGTTCAAACGCTTCAGCTTCGCTCTGAAGTCCACCTGGAGGACTGACACGAGGTTTGACTTCACTGCAAATAAATAATAACATGCCTTGTTTAGCTGATGGAAATGGAATAAAGTGACTTTTGACTGATATTTGCGTATGTAGGAAACAGCACGCCAACAGTCCTTCTGTAGGTAAGGCCGTTTTATGCGTTATAATATTGTATGTGTCAAAATATTCCCTCATTTAGCTGGTTGTTTTGATGATTCAAACTGTATCTGGCATCCGGGCAGATGTGCTGTCAAGTAAGGAGGAAAAGAAAACCAGAAATGAGCTGGACACCCAGTGTGAAGATAATTTTTTGTTTGCTGATACAGGTAACTTGCATAGGTTTATTAAAAAAAGATTTGTGTTATAGTTAGTTTTTTTTAGCAGATAAAAGACCTTTTAGCATAATTACATTACGTTGTTTTCCTTCTCGAGTGTGGGCTTCCTATTCTGACTGTATCATACCAAGATAAACTTTTTTTTGCTTCGTTGCCTCTAACAGATCTATTCGTGGGTCAGAAGAAAACAACTTTTAAGAACAGCGACGAGACGTCTCCGAAAAAACAGCTCCTGCGAAAATGTCAAATGAGAGATGAGGTAAAAAAAAGTCAAGTAAAATATACTCGTATCATTGTGAAGATTCGTGCATTCAGTTTAAAACTGAAGCAGTTCTTTTCTTAATAAAGTTTGGTAATGTCATTCATCGTGCCGGAGTGAAAAATCCAATCGCCAAAAAGGCCGCTCTGCCGAAAATCCCAAAGAGACGTGTTGCACAGAGGCTAAACAGTCTTACGCTCAGTATCAGAAGTTTTGAGGTTGGAGAGCTGACCAAGGATTTCAGAAGATCTGATGCTCTGACCGCCCAGTGCACCGTAAATATTAATTACAGGCTCACTGAATTCATAATGCATTATTTAACACCTCATATACTCAGATGTACTGTCTGCTTTTCATTTACAGTTTACCGTGGATTACATTGAGATCGCAAATAAAGGTAAAGCATGTTAACGTTTCCACAGAGCAGGGTTTTTAGACCCAACTGTTTCCTTGAAATTGAAACATTGGTATATGGTTTAAAGGAGTAGTTCTCCCAAAAGATTTCGGGAAAATCTAATCCACTTAGTTTGTTTCTTCATCAAAACAGGTTTGGATAAATGTATCGTTGCTTTAGTTGAGCAATAGTTCCTCTGCAGTCAATTATAATTAGAGTTAAAAATAATTTCTGGCCAAAATGAGAGTCCATAAAAAAGTCTACTTGCATTAAAATGTGCCAGCATATTTATTTAGAAGGGTTTTATTTACTAAAAAAAAAGATATGGATAGAGGCTTTTTATTTTAGCCAGAAGCAAGGGTTTTTCTTAAAAACAACTTGATGATGGATTTATTTCTTACAGTTTTTCGCTTATGTACAGGAGGCAAATTATTGATTATCTAGATTATTGTGATGCTTTAATCATCTGTTTTAACTCTTATTTTGACGGCACCCATTCGCTATCCAGTATCCAGTGGCGAGCAAGTGACACAATGCTAATTTCAAGATCTTTTTCCAATGAAGAAACTCTTCTACATTTCACATGATGTATCCTGAGGGCGACTTAATTTTTGGCGAATGCATTTTTTGGGTAAACTATTCCTGCATCTTCTGAAGATGCTAAAAGTGATAAATACCCATTTTAGTAACCGCATCCGTTCCAGATGCGTGATGAAAAAAGGCTACATGTCCTCTTCCTTTTTGCTGTCAGGACGAATAGAAGCGTCGGATTTGACGGGTTGTGAATGGTGCACTGAGCAGAAGCTGCCAGCCCTGTTTTTACAGACGACACCAGAGACGTGTCTCCATCTGCAAGTCCAGCTTGACATGTCTGAAGACGAGTCCAAGATGTGGTGTGACTGCCAGAGCGGGAGTGAGTCGCTTTGGAGCAGTCGATGTGTGATGAAGTGTGACCGACGTTCCTGCGCTTGAGGGTTAAATCGCGTAAAACGGTTTCTGTTGCGTCCTCAGATGAAGGCGAGACACGCGTTGTCCTTATCTTTGAGAATGAGCTCACTCTCCCAGAGCAAATCATACTCGAGAAAATATTCACAGAGGTGGGCAAGCGTAATAATATCAGCTGTTTTCCGGCCAAACTGTCATTTGAAGAAACCAATGACAGACTGAAGAAACATCAGTGTGGCCAAAAGCAGCAGGTGGGTCAAGACATGTTTTTGTCACCTTTATGGTGTTACGAATGCATTTATGTATTTATTTGTAAAGCAAAGTCTTGTGGGTTTAAGTATGGTTGGGTTATGTTGTTGCATTAATGTAAATGTAATGTACATTTTATAATGGTGATTTAAATTTGCACTAGTAATTTGATTTCAGTTTTCTGTTTAAAATTAAGTGACTTTGCTTTGAGTTAAACTTAAAAACAAGTGCTCCTCAGTCGTTTTACTTTGTATTTCACATTCTGATGTCCTTTTTCCTGTAATATACACTTTTGTTTGCTCTTCAGTTTACTGTGCTTCAGCTCGAAGAGGATGAACTTCCTGTCATGAGTCAGGTTTTTCAAGCCTAACCTTTTCTTTCTTTTTCTTTTACCTTTTTCTATTGTCTTTTCTGTTTTCCGTTTCCCTTTTCCTTCCCCTTTCTTTTTTTTTGCATTTTTTTTTTTTTCAATTTTCTCTCCTTTTGTGTTTAATATCCTTTTATTTCCACTCTCTCTTCTTTTATTTACTTTTTTCATTTCCTTTTCTTATCCTTTCTCCTTTTTATTATAATTTTTTTAATTTCTTCTGTCCCTTAACTTTCTTTTCTTTCTTTTAGAATCCTTTTCTTCTTCTGCACTGTATTTTATGTATAAACATTGTCTGTTTTATTTTCATCTTACATCTTTACAAAAGATTTTAAATTCTTAGTTTTATTGCTGTGCTATTTTTTCTATTTTATGATTATTTTAATTTAATTTATGCAAAGCACTCTGAATTACCATCGTGTATGAAAATGTGCTATATAAATACATTTGCCTTGCCTTCTTGCTTCCTGTTTCTTATCCTTTTCTCATCCCTGTTCTTCTACTTTCTTTTCCCTTACTGTACCTTTCCTTTTCCTTTCATATTACCACAGAATCAATACATTTTAATAAAGCTGCCTTTAACACGGTATTTCAGTTGTTTATCTTCCTCTCTCAATGTTTAGCATGACTTGGCACCATTTTCGGCCTCTCCTGATCCCCATCGATGGGAAAGTGCAGCCCTCAGTGTCTCAGACAGTGATGAGGACGATTTGATGGAGCTCCCTTCATCACCCAAAGACGATATCAAAAAGTCAGTTGGCTGACCTATAGTGAGCTGATCAGTTATTGGGTTATTTATCTAGCAGAGCTCTTCTCTCCGTCTCTTTGCAGACTGGTTGTATACCCACCTCCTCCAGCGAAAGGGGGTATAACCGTCACAGAGGATGACCTCAACTGTCTCGAGGAAGGAGAATTCCTAAACGATGTGATAATAGACTTCTATCTCAGGTTAACATTATTGAGATCGTAGAAGTGGCTATCTCCTTCGGTCCATTGGCAATGTAACGACGTACTACTTGTAATTTGGCCAGGTATTTGGTCTGTGTGCAGCAGGAAGTAGAGGATGCCTCCAAGTACCATGTGTTCAGCTCTTTCTTCTTCAAGCATCTCACTCAGAGTGATCACAGAAGGCTTCCGGGAACCACCGATGTATCGTATGTATAGAATACGGTCTTGTGAAAAAAGCACATCAACGTAATGGGTGTTAACACTGCGCTGAATCGCAGCATTCAAGAGCGCCGGCATAGTCGGGTGAAAACGTGGACCAGGGGCGTCAACCTTTTTGAGAAGAACTTTATATTTGTCCCAATCAATCAAATGTGAGTCTCTTACTTAAGCTGCGCGTCTTTGGTGATCATTTACAAAATTCTTGCAGACTTTCAGGTTGTGTAGGTAGGTAAAAGAAAGAGCACGTCTTAATAAGAGCCCCTCCTGTGCAATGTCTCCTCAGGGCTCACTGGTACCTGGCTGTCATCTGTTTTCCTGGCAAGATTTCACAGACCAGTGATTTGGATCTTCACCTCAATGGGCGAAGGTATTCAGTGGAGTATCTTTGCGATCAATCTCCACCCAATCCCATGTCCCTCTTCTACTCTCCAGAATCCTCGAAGCAGCTCTCCAGATGGAGCCCATCCATAGGTAATTTAGAAAACTGTTTTGAGAGTATAGCCACAAATACAAGTTTATGTTTTAATACAATATATATTTATATTTTGATATATATATATATATATATATATATATATATATATATATATTTATTATTTTTGGATGTGGACAAGAGCAATATTTTCGAGGTTTTAAAATCTATTTAAATCTATGAAATAATCAGTAAAACACTTAACGTTTTTTGAAAAAAGCCTAATGTTTTTTTTATTCACTAAAAGCAATAATATTGTGTGAAAAACAGTTAATAGTGCTTTCTATTTGAATGTTTATGCAATTGATTTCTGTGATGGCAAAGCTGGAATTTCGTTTCTTATCATTGTCACTATTAATGACTGTTGTGCTGTTTATTATTTTAGCGGGAACCATGACATTATTACAGAATTCAGAAAGTTACATCAGGACTTTTTTTAAACCTTTTGTAACATTTTGTTTTGATCAGTTTGGTGGAAAACAGTTTTCTGTGATAAGTGTTTCATTTACGTAAGCGTTTTTCTCCCATAGACGAACAAGACCAGAGTTTCTGCTTTCTTTCAGATGACGAGGCTGAAGATGGCGACCAGGTCATGTCCGTTAATCACTTTCTAATTCAGTAAAAAATCCGTAGACAGTGAGCTAACCTTCTCTATTTCTGACTTACAGACGATCAAGAACAGATCTGTCCTTAACGGTGACGGTAATGTCTCCGAACAGTGAGTTTCCACGTTTTCCTTTTTATCTGTCGCTAGATGGCAGTCACAAGTCGGTGAAATTCTCCATTACACCCAGTCATCCGCTGGACTGTGTTTTCAGGCCGTGCATACTCATCATGGACTCCCTCACCTGCAGTGGAAGATCATCAGTGGTGCAGATACTCCAAGAGTAATTATCTGCTTTCCTTTCAAGTGCTTGATCATTTTTGCACCTGTGCGTTAATAGCGAGCACGCATTTTCTCGTGCGCTCCTACATCCTGCATTAAGCGGCAAATGTCGCCAATTAACGACTGTTTCCTTTGAGGGGGGGGGATGCTGTCTTCCTCGAGGGGGAGTTTGGCAGCTCAGACAGCCGAGTCCTTCGCTGGACCACATTCAAATCTCAGTGGAGACATTTGTATGCTAGAAAGAATCATTTGTTTAAATCAATTCCAAGGACTCGTTGCTGACACACAAATGGAAATCCGCTCCCAAACCGAGCAAACCTCATGCATGTTAGCCGGCTTGTTATATTAGTTTAACCTGGGTTGCAACCTGGTTTAAATCAGTGGAAGTAATTTAATAAGTGGAAGTAAAAAAATAACATGTGATCAATGATCTATCTATCTATCTATCTATCTATCTATCTATCTATCTATCTATCCATCTATCGCCATTCTAGCCACTTATTTTCTGTAAATCCAAAGGTACCTGCAAGAGGAATGGAAGGTCAAAATGGGCTCTGAACAGAGTTTTGGAAATGGAGTGATGGATGGATTGAGTCCCATCGTCCCAAAACAGGACAATTACACGGACTGTGGCATCTTCCTTCTGCAGTATGTGGAGAGCTTCCTCAAGGTATTTTTTTTTTAAAGAGCTTTTGTTTCATTCCAAAACGTTTTTTTTTTCTGTGTTGTAAAAAATTCTGTTCGTATTCATTGTTTTAGGACCCACCGCAAACTTTCCACCGCAACATGGACCTGAACGGCTGGTTTTCACAGAGCACAGTGAAGAAAAAAAGGAGGCAAATCAAACGGCTCATTCTCAGGCTTCACAGACAGCAACAAGTTTAATTTTTTTCAGGTCACACGCTTCCTACAGGTCATTTATTGTTGCCATAAAAACTATAATAACCCTTCCTTTAGGATTTTTTTTCTTGAAATGAAATAGGCAAAAAAGTGGCTTCTTTAAATTAATTAAAATGAATGCGTTGTTTACTTTAGAAATGGATGATTTGTTCTTGAAATTCAATAAAGTAAGAGTTTTGTATACATGCTGGCCAAATGCAGAATCCAAGTATGAGTGTTTTTTTGTATTTAAAAGACGTATTTAAACCCGTAGTGTGTCATTTTCTAAACAGAATTTCAAAAATAAATGTTTTCCAACAGGTTTCCTCAAACGGTCTCATTACTCCCCAACGTTACGGGTGGGAACATGCAATTAGTTTAGGGCTATTTGTGACCGTCTATGTAGTGTTATGTTTAAAAATGACATCTGTGCCGTAGCAAAAACACAAAGAGCCCTTGCCGTTTCGTCACACAAGCAGAACATTAAGATTTTATTCCTGTGGTTAAAGGCCCAGATTTACGTACACCTAAAATGAACAAACGCATTTCTTCAAGAACGTGGCTTATGCATATTCCAGATTCATTTAATTCTCCCAGACTTGCTTCTGCCTCGGCTGGAGGGCACAATTTCTGCCCGTTCATGCAGATGATCAGATTGGCATCCCGCACGATCAAGACAGATGACCGTCTGCTTCCCAGTACTCAAATTGAAATGCTTGATGCATTTCTGTGTTTCATCCTGGGCAAGAATTTTTGGACTATAATGAACCACCTGATGCCTGTGCACGGTATAATATACAAGACTGGGGAAATCAAACGCAGAAGAATCCACTGGCTGACCGAAACCAAATATTAGTGTTCTATTAAATATAGTGGTCACAGTGTAGCAAGTACGAGAGTTAGAAGCATATAAACTACACTACCAGTCAAGGTTTTGAACGGCATGCTACCCAAGCCTGCATTTATTTGATCCAAAACAGTAAATGTTTAATATATTTTTGCTATTTAAAATAGCTGTTTTGTATTTGAACAAATTTTTAAGTCTTGTATTTTCAAAGCTTTATTACTCCAGTGGCATGATCCTTCAGAAATCATCAGTAGAATCATGTTTCTTCGATTCGGAAGCATTTATCTGAAATAGAAATCAAATATTTTGATTTTAGCAATTTTGTTACGTTTTAAAGAGCGTCGATTCTCAATAAAAGTATTAATTTCTAGAATTTATTTCTGAAATGAATACTGACAAAATACTTTTGAACGTTACGGTGCATAATGTTACAAAAGCTGTTACAGATTAATGTTTAGATATTTGTAATTCAGTAAAAAAAAAATTTTTTAAATTAATGAAAATGTTTTCTGTGTAGCAAAAAAAACTAATAATTTCTGAAGAATCACGCGGCACTGAATACTAGAGTAATGATATTGAAAATAAATATATTTAAAGGCACATTCAAACAGAAAGCTGTTGTTTTAAATGAAACATTTTTGCAGTATTGCTGCTTTTTGCTGTATTTTGCATAAATGAAATGCAGGCCAGTGAGCAGAAGAGACTTCCTTAATCATAGTGTTCAAAAACTTTTAACTTTGACTTTAGCTTTAATTCGTGAGACTGCAAAGTTGATTAAATTCTTAGTTCAAAAGAAACATCACACAGCTTGTATCATTTGATCAGCTTTGAATCCTTGAAAACGACCACCTGTGACGGCCTCACCTCCTTCCCCTCACTCAGGATTGCGTCCCTGCTGTGTTCTCCATATGAGAAACTTCCTTTATCTCTTTTAATTCCGAAGTGTTAGAGCTAATGAGACTCTTTGAGTGGATCGTGCACTCAACGCTCAGTTATTACTTCGGTGCTTTGTGGAATTACCCGTCTGCCAGCAGGCCAGCAGCATATGGGATGAGCTGTAATTTAAGCTGAAATGTTTTCGAGGGATTGGTTACCACTGAGGGCATAAAGGTGGCAGACACAAACACTAACTTTGCTGTTGATTTCTGTTTGTGTGAGCGATGTATGTGCGCGTGTGTAAATATGCATATTAGTATAACTGTATACATTCGTTCTCAAACAACAAAAACTATTTTAAATAGACTTCTGTTTAATTAGTCTGTTTTTTGGGCATGTTTGCCGTCTAATTTTACGGTGGCACTTGCAGAAATGGGCTGAAATCGCATATTTAGACTCAAGTTATACTTTTATGTTACTGTGGAAAACAACCAGGATATCTCCCAGGCTAGTATAACGACTCCTCCTCACGCTCCAAGGTAACAATATCATTAAGATGAGTCACGGCGTCTGGAAGTAAAGCTGCTCCTCTGGTATATGTTCGCTTATGTTGTGCTACTGGCATATGTGCTCTGGGCCATTGTTTTTATCTCTGCAACGCTCCTGGGAAATGCATAAGTCGTTGCGGCATTAAATCTAATTAACAGTGATCTCCAGGGTCACCCAGTGACATAAAAGCCCCTTTTTAACCTGCTTTGAAGCTGAAAGGAACTGATGTTATAGTGTGTGGTCGAATAAAACGTATAGGCAGAGATAGGCTTCGCGTGAGGCTACAACCTTAACCCAAGCTAAACTGTATAAACACCCCAGTCCAGGTCTAAACTAAAAGCTAAAAACGAACAAACCAAACTAAAAACGGTTTTCCTGGTAGCTGTTTTGCTCAGAAATTTGATACAGTGCCACGTAGTGAGATATCATGTGTCCTAATTAGATTTACAAACACAAGTCTGCTTTCAGTGGTGTATTAGCTTTCAACTTAGGAATACTTCTATAAGTTTTGAATTACAAGCCAATAAAGTATTAACGAGTCTCCAGTTTGTATCGGTTGCGCGCCTTTTAGTAACCATGGCAACCCAGGAGGCAGCTCTTGACTTTCTCCTCAATCTACAACCGACGCTTTCCATCTTTAAAACAACTCCATCAGCAGCAAAGTGGGATTTCTTCTTAGACTATAATTTAAACATTTACTTTAAGGCTTGGTTCATATTTGTAGGCTATATTTCACTATAGGAACGTGCGTTATTCGTTTTAGTGCGTATATTTGCCAAGACGGATCAAATTAAAGTAATTGAACTCACTAACTGATGTATTTTTATCGTTTATATTTCACACAATCATGACATACTTTTCTACTTTCCGCTTTTACGCATAAATCTACTTGTACAGCAAACAAACGGTGTCGCCTGCGTGTTAAAAGTCATGTTATTTTAGGCGTTAGACGGATGAATGTGGCGGTGTGTCAAAACCCTAGCGAGCGCCCTACCTAGGCAGCACTTTGGGCAGCACATATGCAAAGTTGCTTCAGCGCGAGCCTATGAGGTGCAAAACTGCGGCGCGTTCATGTAACGGCCAAAGACGCCGCACGCGTCTACCGTATGGCGCCCTTTAAAAGCTGTATAGATAGCCAGCGCTGCGTGTTTTGAGACACGGCCCGCGTCCTGTCACAGCTACCGTGTCACCGCTGAGGTCGCTGTTATTCCTGTGGACTTCAGTCCGAAGCCGGACACACTTAGAGGAAGGACAGCGGCTTTGAAAAGGGAATATTTAACATCTAGGGAATCTGTCACCGCTAGCCTGGACAGTCCGTCGCTTCTCTGCCCATAAAGACAGCGAGTCTCACCCGACATACAGATAATGTGAGTGACTTTACTTGATTTGCTGCCTGGCTTCTGTTAAGAGCAGCTAGGGGTTTGTTTGTTGTTTGGTGTTAAGTTATGTTTAATTGGTTTTACAGTGGCGAGCTAGCATGCTGCTAATAAATGACTCGTGATAATTAACAGACGCCAGGTGAATTTCGCATACGGCTGGTTTTAGTGACAATCACCTTTCTATTGAAATGCGGTATTTAAAGTGTGACTTTTGCGCGCTGTTTGCAAATGTAACACTTCTCGCAACTTCTCGTCTGTCAGAGACCGTTATATTTACTCGTAATTTGGCATTCGGTTCGCTTAACGTATATTATTTGGTTTTTCAGAGACGTTTGTTTTGTTTTGTGATCAGTTATGTGTCCAACCAAAGTTTTCCAGACAATGAATAACGGCTGTGTGTCGTGGAGACTCGATTGGTTTTATGTATCGTTAAAGATTTTAACTTTTGTGATCCAAAGAGCCGAGTTAACGTTATTTAGTCGTGTTTCATTCACGCGAACGATGGATGCTTTTAGCGATGTATTAGGTGACTGTAAACTCCAGCGTCTGCGCATGCGCGGCTGCTCTGGTTAAACATAATGGTTCCACCTTTATAATCCCTCCTGGGTCATTCCACGAAATGTGTGTGAACAGTGACTTCAATAGTGAAAAGCTTTTACTCCGTGCGATTATAGGGCGTTTTTAAACGCTAACAAAGAAAAATGTTTTGCAATATACAATGTATTCATTTAAGAATATTCATATTTAGTATATAAATATACATTTTTGTTTTAAATTGCACCATGTTTGACAAATTTTTCAACTTAACGTATTTAAGTTTACAGGTGTAGTCAAATCAGAAAGTTGCTCATTGAATCATTTTTTTTAAATAAAAAAATGTGATATTAAATATTAAGCATATTCAGTTAGATAGCAAGTATTGTGTGTGTGTGTGTGTGTGTGTGTGTGCAGAAAAATAAAAACCTTAACATACCATATTATTTTGGATTTGTTTAACACTAATCATGATATGTCACATGAAAATATATATGTATAAAAATATGAATGACATGTCTAATATGTAATGTAAAAAAAGAAACAAAAACAAAAGACGGCAATGCAATCCATTATGAAATTTTCCATATTTAGTTTTTAGTGGTGTATTACCTGAATTTAACTAAAATGTCACACACATATGTGTGTGTGTGTGTATAGGCTTCCAGTTCGTTAGACCCTACAGATAAATAATGAGGAAAAATGCAATTTGCAGTAGGCAATAAAATAGTTTGCACTACAAACCAGTGTGTTCATAATTAAGAAAATACATTAAATTAACATGATAGGACACATCAATTTTCAATATCAAGCAGCAAAATGAACTGTTTTTTATTTTACGTTTATGATTTAAATTGTTCAAACATTTTCAAATGAAAAAGGAGTCTACTTTATGGAATGACCCTGATAGGAAAAAATAAAACGCACTCACTCACAGCTGGGCTGTATTTTCATAAATGACATCCGTGCCTTTTGTACAAAGAAGAAATGTTCCCCATCCCTGCTGAGGACACACAATTACGCAAAATGTATTTTAACTGATCACCAAAGTAATGGCTTTCCTAAATTAAAGATGATCAGGAATTAGATTTTTGAAAAGCGTGTTGGTTTTAATTTCAAACTAGAAACCTGCTAGTAACATTTGGCTTGCTTAAGTTTTTTTTTTTCTTCAGTTCTTGAATATTAAAACACTCGTTTGAATATTTATACAACCCAGCAAAAGCACAGGAAAATGTTGGCTTTGGAAGTCCCATCGACGCTGGCCTCTTTGCATCCTGTTGCGTCCTGTTTTTCATATCCTCTGGCTATAAAGAGAGCAGGAGCAGAGGAAGAAGGGGGAGGGATACAGTATGTGTGCTACAGGAAACTCGCAGCCCTTTGACCCCTAACCACTGCACACGACGACGTCTGCACGGCTGCCATCAGCATGCACACAAACACGTGCAATTGCTCATCTCTCTCTGACCATCTCACTGTAAACACGCAGCTTCAGATAGATGGATAGTTTATCTGATGCCAAAAAACGTGGGAAAAGAAATGTCTGTTGTTGACTGTCACAGTAATGTGGACGTGGAGTGTTTCTCACAGTTTTGTTGTTATTTTGGATCTGTTGATTCTTGTGGAAGAGATTGTATCTTAGCCAGGCTTTCAATGCCAAGTACGCTTTAAAAACAATTTCGTGTTCATTAGCGGACACGCAGCCATTTTATTATATTTTATATAAAAGGGCATTGCTTTTTTTTTTTTTTCACCAAAATGCGCACGTTGCTATGCAACTTGATTTTAAAGGTTCTGAGTTTATTTTTTTTATCTCCGTATCATTTGTTTCAGTGTCTCTCGGGCATTTTCAACAGAGCCGACCTTCTCTTTCTATGGCCATCTGCGCAGAATATAGCCATAAAATGTTTTTATTGTGTGTCTAATGCAGTGCCATCATTGTGACATAATTATAAAGCTTTTATCAAAATGAAATGTTGCGTAAGAAAATTATGATTAAGTTTATGTCAGAACCGATGTAAGATAGGGTGATGAATAATAATCTTGAAAGTAACTGTCATCGTTAGAAAGATCTGTAACATTTGCTGCATGAGCATACATCTAGGTTACCCGCATTTCATCCTGATAAATATTACACTTTTGTTTTTTGTAATTAACTTGGCACTTCCTTTTCGGGAATCGTTTGAGCCATTGAGTTATGAACATTATTATCTGGTAGCTAGAATGATTTACCATGGAAACAATAATACTGTATAACAGCCGGATCTTATTTAAAAACCCAAGTGAAGGGCATTGTGCCACATGAACTTTGGACTGTCTTTAAAATTCTCCTGTTCCACTGTGGTCACATCTGATAAATAGCATGTTTCTGTGTTAATATTTAATGTGTTATCATAGCATGTATCAGTAAGGAATTATCCTGATCTTACGGTAGCTTAAGAAAAACAAAAAAAAACAATGAACTGCTCCGAAGTTCACAAATATTTATGAAAGTTTTGTGTATAATATATTTTAAATGGGTAAGATTAATGAAGTTGGTATTTCATTATTAATAATATTTCTGTTTTTGTGATTCCTTGATTTGAATATGTTCTTTTTTTATTTATTTTTTTTCCTCTAGATACGAATATCTCTTAAACGATCGGCTCACCCCAAAAGTTTAATTGGCTTTAAAGCAGTCTTTATTTAAGTCTCCATAAAAAGTATTTTTATGCTTCTCCATTATTCATGGAAATGTCCATAGGAACATTCTCATGGAAAATTCAAGGATTCATTAACTGGCCAAATGGTTTAATGGTGCTCCGCAGTTGTGTGTACAGAACATTTACGAGTACGTGTTAAAAAGACATTACAAAGACGAACATAATCAACAGATCGTTATGTTTTAGTGCATCTCATTTTCCCAAGACTGATCCAGCGCAAAATCGAGCATTATGTGAGCAGTAACTTGCCAGATAGTTTTCTGATGAGCAGTGCTGCAGAACAGAAGCGTATACCCTCGCCAAGTCTTTGTTCCTTTTCAAAAGACTCATGTGAGACTCGACTGATTGGCACACATACGCTTCTGAGCATATAATGAGGTTAGTTAGCATGCTTGACAATTGATAATTGCACTGCGGGGAACTCTTGGGACCGGGCCATCGTCAGAGTGCCAGAGAATGAGAAATGTTGCCCCGGACCGAACCTGGAGCGGCGATCACGTCCTGCCTCACTCGCACAGCAGACTTGTTTGACGTGAATCAGTGCTGTACCTTTGTCGTCAGGTGTAATAACGCCCTTGTGACGCCGTTCTTGCTTTTGTAGACTTTGACGGCAGTTCGGTTACAGGTCGTGCGGTCTGAGGCCCTCGGCGGGTATCGCGGATCTTACCGGATGTCATCCGGTGCTTCAGATAAATCACCTGATCTAAATAGGGAATTATATTGAACACTGTAAGAAGTCTATGGTTTATTGTAGGATCAGAGTGAGATCAGATAGGGCCACCAACTGTTCTCTCAAGAGGAGAGTCTGTGCAGATAAAGATGGCTCAGAGAGCAGAAGCGTCAATCTGCTATTACAGGATAAGCCTATACCTGAAGGGAATAACACGATCATCGAAAAAAACATATGAAGCGACAAGCCAGGAGACTAAAATAATCATAACTGTTGTTGGAATGACAAGTCCTTGAACCACAGTCACGGTAGATGGCACATTTGTCTAAGGATTTGTCCTAATTTTCCAAAACATTGTTAGCCTACATAGAAGAACACATTTTTACCTTTTGTAATATTATGAGACCAATCAGACAATAGTGGTGTATGCTAAGGCAGGCATCACAATTACTAATGTTTGTGCTTAGAGCAGTTTTTTAGAGTCTTCTTGTCATCCCACGGAGGAGAGGGACAGGGTCAGCAGAGATTGTTAGCATTAAAGAAACGTGGACTAAAATGGCTTGATGAAAACCGAGCTGCTTTTGAGTGGGTAAAGGTGTTTGTTGTAGACTTTTCATTAAGACCCTAAAGAATCATATCAACTTGTGTAAAATGGGCATCCGATGACCCCTTTAGAACTTGCAGATGATTTAAAAATGAGAAAAATTTTCATATGCTTTAGGGCTTACTTGTGGGGATCCTAGACTTCTGTATGCTGACTTAATTCACTTTTTAAAAGAGTCAAGTTAACATGTGGCCTAAATAACCAGATGCCTTTCCAACTGCCTGAACTGGGTCATGAGTATGTATCAAAGCACCTTTTGAGTTTAAAGCGATCGGTTTAATATTTTCCTGCGTGCCCTTGGTATTTTCATGATTCTGTAGGCGTCCAATAAATAAAAATGCATGATATGAAGAATCCATGTACTTCTGTGAGACTTAAGTTAAGCCCTGTCCACACCAAGCACGATAACGAAAAAGATATAGTTCTATAAAAATAGTTTTTTAATATTGGTGAATGATTCCACACCACAACGATAACGATAAAGGCACAGAGAAATTAAATTGTTGGAATCATTTTCAGAGCAATTTAAAAAAATTTTCCAGCTGATAAACGATACATTGACAGCCAATCAGAATCCATCTTTAAAGCGACAGACATGCTTGATCTTAGTAAGAACATATCTTAAAGCATTGATTTAGGCCAGCAAATAAATATTTGAAAAGGCCTAGCCACCCCACAGAACACACTAGCACTTCCAGCTACTCAGATAGCTCTACAACTGTGTTTATAGTTTACTTTATCATACAGCCGATGCTGATTTTTACATTTAAAGCCATTTTTGGCCAATTCCAATATCAGTCCGATAATATTGTGCCTCCCTATTTCAGGTTTTGCATATGTGACCACCTGACAGGATGTGATGTATTCTAGTCAAGACCGCACGTGTGAGGAGTGAATTACCAACACTTGAACTAAAATATCAATTTTGAAAGTAGCCTTACTGTAGCTGTAGGGAATGGCGTAAGCCTTGGTCATAGGTTTTTAGCTTAAAGTGTC
Source organism: Puntigrus tetrazona (assembly GCF_018831695.1). Lineage (NCBI taxonomy): Eukaryota > Metazoa > Chordata > Actinopteri > Cypriniformes > Cyprinidae > Puntigrus > Puntigrus tetrazona. The sequence goes on along the minus strand of NC_056715.1, from coordinate 14,834,154 downwards.
AAATGCAAATAAAATTTCTCAGTCAAGTTACAAGAGTGATCTAGCCAGGAGCGGTAAGAGATTTTCTCTCACTAAAGCCAATAAAACAATGCTCATGCTCTGAGCTACTAGTTCATGTGCTGTTATTTAAACCGAGTAAAATTACTTGTTTTGTTTTTCTAACATTTCTACTGGTTAATTGTGTCTACAGGTATATTGACCACCCCTAGCAGAGAGTAACAATTTCTTCATGACAATTATGACAGTTCTGCATAATCTGCCACTAGGGGGCAAATGCAAAAATCGTATGTAAATGTCAGGGATGGTGGAAAGATGGCATAACAATCTGTCTGCAGTTCTGAATCATGACAGTGTGCAAACCCAGCATTGAACCTTTACCCCAAATGCTAATTTGTTGTGATTTTTACTTATTTATTTTTTTATCTGCCGCTCTCCTAGGTTTTGTCCAACTGTAAGTAAGGTTTTTTTTACTCATTTATAACACAAAATTTGATATAAATCCTTATTCTAAAGTAAGAACATTATTTCAAGCAAATTTTGACATTTTATTCTCCAAAAACTCATTTAAAACCTTAAAAGACATGTACATTTTGTTTACATGTAAAGGGCCTTCTATGAACATAAAATGAGTTTTGTGAATTTATTTGGATGCAGACATCTTGACGTGTTTGACCCATGTATATAGACATGTTTATTAAACGTCATCTGCAGTGACGTCACAGTCGTGTTGCACTGTGGTATATTGAGAGGCCTGAAGTGTACAAATAAAGCAGATTCGCTCCCTTGGTCAAAATCGAGGGGTCAAGGGTAGGTCCATATAAACTTCCCGCTTCCATTTCACGAAGTGGTACGCACTTCAAAAAGGGAAGTATGCGAGTACATGTTTAAAAGTGGAGTGGAACGCAGCCTATGAATGACCTAGCAATCTCCCACACTAACAATTCTCTAGCAACCGCTGCATGAGCGAGATTTGCATGAGAAAGCTCCACTCGTATTGTCTTCAGAGATCTAGTTTCAGCCTGCATTTCTTCAACACCTTGAAGTGGCTGATGTACCAAGTTGTTTTGTTATTTTCATTACTATCGTCTGTACTAGAGATGACCTTGTCAGCCTTCACTCGCAGCATTCCGAAAGACGTTTTGTTTAAAGTCACATGGTTTGTGCTAAACAAAACAATTACTTGTCTGTTGGACAAGATTTGCATGCTGCCAGCCAAGTCTGTGTTTAAACTTGTGTGTGTGTGTGTGTGTGTTTTAGAGCTTCGGTGTAGTTGCGGGGTGCAATGGAGGATGGGAAGCCTGTGTGGGCGCCCCACCCAACCGACGGGTTCCAGCTGGGCATGATAGTGGACATCGGTACGGATGCGCTCACCATAGAACTTCTCAATCAGAGAGGAAAGGTAAGACGACAGCTTTACTGCCCTTGCAAAGCATCCTGTTAGCATTTAAACAGTGACCAAGCAGGTGGCGCCCATTGATTTTATACCGTATTGTCATGCCTCATGTGTTCGTACGATGGAAAACTTAGCCTAGGGCATCAAAGGTGCTTAGCAACTATCTGTCCACTGAGACCAGAGTACCTCAGGCGATCATGTGATCAGCGTTTCTCCCACCACACGCTTGATTAACTTCATGATGCGTACAAAAGGCCTTCGGGTATCTGAGCAATAGGTAAAATGTGAGAACATGTGTATGTGGAATAGTGCTGTGCCATGCAAGGGTGTCGCTTACGGGGGCTTTGAATAAGTAATGAGCTCTACCTGCTGTAGGTGCGCGGGTCACGTTACACTCAGGGTAGGTTCATTAGACACAAAAAAGCCACCTGTGTCTCGGCTGCTTCACACATCCTTAGAGACTGCATGCAGCACTGCGTGTGATATTTCTGAAATTGAACTAAATAATGTAATATCTCTTGTTTAAGAGTGGCGCAAGGCGTATTTTAGGAACTGTAATTCGTGATGTGGCATCCGTTTTTCATGGATCTATTCAATTTATTCTGAAATGTGTTAAAAATGCATTTCATACTGCAGATGCAGTGACTTAAAGCACGCAAGGGGTAAGGGGTCCATGAAATTGAATGAGGTAAAGCAGACGCACACCTGTAGAGGTGCAGCTTTCAGAATGAATAGCTTCTCTACTTGTACTACTCTTAATGTGCTGTGAAACTATACCTTGAAAAAGGCTACTAGCCAGAATGCTGGATAATAAATAGTCTTTGCTCAAGTAAGTGCGCGGTTGTTTCTTTCCAAAAGCGTTTCATGAAATAGGGTTAGGGTTAATCTAATATTAATTCAAAATATTATTTCTTATTATTTAATAATAATAATAATAATTTGTCCTGGGGAATTGATTAGATTGTTGTCATTCGGTAATTGCTCTGATGTCTTGTGAGTGACACGTTGCTGAAGGGAATTAATTATTGTCACATCCCTCATCCTGGAGCACATGTCATCAGAGAAGAGATGTCAGTGCAAAAAGGATGGGACGTCATCTTGATTAAAGGAACATTCCATTATTTTTGAAGATGGGCTCAATTTTCCAACTGCCCTAGAGTTAAACAGTTGAGTATTACCTTTTTCAGATCCATTCAGCCGATCTCTGGGTCTGGCGGTAACACTTTTACCTGCAGCTTAGATCATTGAATCTGATTAGACCCTTAGCATCATGCTCAAAAATGTTTCCTATTTAAAACATGACTCTTCTTTAGTTGCATCGCGTAAGACCGACAGAAAATGAAAAGTTGCCATTTTCTAGGAATATGTGGAGCACCTGGGTAATATTGCACCTGCTGCACCTATGGTATGGCAGGGAAGTTCCTTGATTATTACACCGGATTGAGAGTATAGTTCCAAGCCATATTGGCCTAGAAAATGGCAATTTTTCAATACTGAAAAATATTGAAACTCTTTGGTCATTTGAGTACGATACTAATGGTCTAATCAGATTTAATGATCAATGCTAAGCTGCAGCTAAAAGTGCTACCACCAGAACCGGAGATCAGCTGAATGGATTTTTGACAGTTTTTTGACAGTCTCATGACTCAAGTCTCAAGTCAGTTGTAACATGTCTTGTGGTGCAATGTGTGAAAATAGAATTCTTAAAGGGTTACTCCACCCCAGAATGAACATTTTGTCATGAAGTGATTGAGTAAGCCTTTAAAATAAATTAATAAATGATACTTTTTATGAAACATTTTTACCTTGTCACATTTCATTAAAAAAATCATAAAATTGTTCTTAAAAAAATATCAAAACCAACATGAATGTAAAGAACATATTTGTAAGGTAAATAATATATAATATTAAAAGCTATATGTTTTATGTTCTTTATAATTAACCCTCTTTTTTTATTGGCACTTTAACTTTTATTAAACAAAGATAAACAATTAATGAGATGTTACCACTTGAATACATCAAGGTTGTGTGTGTTTTTTTTAGGGTCAAAGAGGTAGATGATACCCATGACATTGAGGCAGATAATAACTTTCCTAATGTAAATGGCTTATAAAAGTGAGGGAGTGGAATAATATAAAGCAGGAAAGTCAGCAGGGATGAGCTGGGCTTTCTGGCAAAGGTCAGCCTGTCTCATCTCGCTCTGAATAACGCACCGGTGTGATGGGCAGTTTTGGGTGTCTTGTAATGTGTCATGTAATGGATTTCGCAGCTTATGTTCTCACCTTTCACATTAACATGACTTTACTGTTTCTTCTCCACATTATGTCCGCCATTAGACACAATCAATCACGGCTGACCTAGCACCGCTCTTCGGTGTCATTTGCACAGTCGTAATGTATGAAGACCTTGAGTGTTTATAGCTATACACCTCGCTGAAAGTAACCAGACAGAGTCGGAAATGAGAGAACAAACGGCTGCCATCATCTACTTGTTTTTTGTCCCATTAATCTTCTGTGTGGTCGTAAACGCTGTACGCTTTTAACAATATGGATAAATAGTGAAATAGGTCAGCGCGGGCGGATGTCGGTAGGCCAGGTTTTTCATTTGGCCGGAGGTCACGAAGTTGACAGTGTTCGTTTCGACTTTGCAGACATTCCTGGCTCCTATCAATCAAGTCTTTCCTGCAGAGGACGATGTGAACAAACATGTTGAAGACAACTGTAAGCGTGTAACTTATTATCAGCCATTAGCATCGTGTAATATATCTTAGCTTATGATGTTCAATGATGTTCTAATTCTGCATATTTATTTCCAGGTTCTCTTATGTATTTAAATGAGGCTACTCTTCTGAACAACATCCGTGTCCGTTACAGCAAAGACTTGATCTATGTAAGTCAAATTCCTGTTCTCAGTTCTTGTTTTCCACCATGTCTGTGCCCTTTTCCAAGGCCCAAACTATGCTAATACACAAGTATGTATCCAAATTAAAACATAAGCACTGTCCAACTTTAAAGACTTAATTTTGCAGCTATTTTGGCAGTAATGAAGCTCAGTACTCAAGGGGGCGATAAAGTTGGCTTGCGACGTTTGTGCCAGACTGCATGCGGTGTTATTATCTAACTAAACATTTATTTAAACTTTGATTAACTTGCTTGACAAAATTAAATCTACAGTGTACGGCCAGTAAAAATGTAATTAATTTTCACCATATGTAACTTGATTTTTAACCATTATTTATAAACCTTTAAACACAGACCTCTTGCGAGCTCCAAGTTTGTTAACCAATGGTTGATTCTGCTGTTGAAGCCACCGGCCTTCCTTTTTTTTGCAGCCTATTTTTCAAAGAGTCCATTAGCATCAGAATTCCTGATGACGTCCTGATAACTACATTACCCATGATTCTGTAAAGAGGAAATCACGTCAGAATATCTCTTCAGTGAATTGAATGTCTCTGCTCTCCTTGTCATTTGTACCATATTTGTAAATAATGCATACTTTGCCATGAACCTAATATATATTTATCAGTGCGGTCAAGTTTTTTATATATATGTATATATATATATTGGATTGTTTGTGATTAATTGATTTGATAGCACTAAATATCAACATATCTCAATTTTAAAAACAACTGTATTTTATAAGTTGTGATGGTGATGTGATTTACCTCATAGCTGGATCATTTTATATGGTTTATAACTCTTCAGCAAAGACTTTTTAGGGCAGAAATGAATGGATATATTTCATACCGTTGTCTGAGCCAGTGCTGCTGTGTTTGGGCAGGTTTGGGTACTCAAATGAACAGACCGAAGGTTTTAAAGCATCACAGAACCTGTTGTCTCTGCATGTTAAGTTAAGCATTTAAATTACACTCAGAACCTGAACATGTTGATTTCCTAAATAATTAATACTTTTAATGAAACTACACTTCAATTCTTTACAGATCTGGGGCTTTAAATCTTTAAAAAATGCATGACGCATTCAACTATTTTGCTTAACAATCACCTCAGGGCAGTGAAGGGCCTTCAGATTCATGCTAAACCCCGTAGATCTCATTGGCAGGCATGCCTGCAGGTACAGAGCTGATGGGCATGTTATTGTCGTGCTCCAGTAGCCCTTATTAGCCTCTCATCTGAGAGACGACGGTCCCGCTGTCAGCGTCCGCTCATCAGCACAGCGCCCGAGCCTGTCAGGAGACGGCCCGGACCCTGCCCTAGTGTGACTGCACGTCTCAGATGACCCAGCTAATCCTGCCCAGACGCTATCAAGTTGCCCAATGCACTTAATTAGGTCCTGTGAGGTAGCGATGCTCCACACAGCACAGCTAACCCGAAAGCACGAGGCTAATAATGACAGCGGTTAAAACCATTGTTGGGATGTCAATCGCTGATCTGTTTGTCCAAAATGTGGATGACTGCAAATACAAAATCGCACACATAACTATGAACATTTCAAATGTTATTTCATCATGTGCGTGTTTTATTTCAGACGTCTGTGGCTAACATCTTGATTGCCGTGAACCCATATTTTGACATCCCTAAACTCTACTCCCCAGAGACCATTAAGAGCTATCAGGGACGCTCTTTGGGGACACTTCCCCCTCATGTCTATGCTATCGGTGAGTGGGCACATGAAAGTCTGTGTAATAGGACACTTGAGGATTCTGTTCTAAGTCCCTCTTTTGTAGTTGTTTTTACAGTGTTGACAGCGATTTTAACACTTCTGTCTCTCTCTCTGTCTCCGTCTCAGCGGACAAAGCCTATAGAGACATGAGAGTTCTGAAGATGAGTCAGTCCATCATTGTGTCGGGTGAATCTGGTGCTGGAAAAACAGAAAACACAAAGTTTGTTCTCAGGTATGATAACTGTCTATTCGTGGAATGAATAATATATCTCAAATTATATTTTTTACATGCATACAGAGTCCAAATTTAGTCGTTTTTGCTATACCTGGAAGTGGTGGTGAAATAAGGATATTATTTCTTTTTAGGTATAATGTATAATGTAGATAAAATATATTTTCTAGACATTGTAATTGTGATGTATATAAATATAAATATTATGGTGCCTATGAAATGTTCAAAAATATAAAAACCATTGCGTGATAATTCCATATGTTCCATATATCACAAAATCTAAAGGATCATGTGACACTGAAGATTGGAGTAATGTTGCTGAAATTTCAGTTTTGCCATTACAGGCATAAATTCATTTTAACACATTATTAAAATGGAAAACCATTATTGTTAAAAATAGAATGTTTTCTTTTTTTGATCAAATGCATTTTCTGACTAATAACTTTCTGACCGAAAATGTTGGAATGGTAGGGTAAGGGTAAGTAAATATGTTTCATGATTTATTGAAGGAGATTTGTCATTTTAATCATGTTTAATTTCAGGTATTTGACCTCATCTTATGGAACATGTCAAGATATAGATGAGAGGATTGTTGAGGGTAGGTTTTTTTAACTGGTTGTGGCTGGTACTGTAGTGTTTGATTTTTGCATACAATGCAAAATCGTTTTTTAAATAATATGTCTGTTCCGTGCAGCCAACCCCTTGCTTGAAGCTTTTGGAAATGCAAAGACGGTCAGGAATAACAACAGCAGCCGTTTCGGAAAGTTTGTGGAAATCCACTTTAACGAGAAGGTAAACGTTGTCTTACTTTGAAGACCAGAGTGCGATCATGTAAGACTCGTTTACTAAGTGCGTTTCATCGTGTCTCAGAATGCAGTTGTGGGCGGATTCGTCTCGCACTATCTGCTGGAGAAGTCTCGGATTTGCATGCAGAGCGCAGAAGAGCGAAACTATCATATATTTTACCGACTTTGCGCAGGGGCGTCGGAGGACATCAGGAACATGCTTCACCTCAACTCTCCAGATAGCTTCCGGGTCAGTTTCCTGTGCGCCGTGTGTCACGAAACTTCAAAGCGGTTTGTGAAGCTTAGCAGGAAACTGTATTATAATTGGCGTGACCATAGCAAACAGACTCTATCGAAGCACACAAATGCAGGCACTGCAAATAAAATCCGATATCACCCTTGTTTAGGTTCTGTGACTTCAGGCCAAGTGTTGCTGTACCACTAGATGGCATATTTGCTTTACAATGCTTCCGAATGTATTTCTGCAGCTTTTTTTTTTTATCTCCCACATTAACTTCCTTCGTTGTGTGTTTGTGTTTCACTCAGTATTTGAATCGCGGCTGCACCCGATACTTTGCAAACAAGGACTCTGATAAACAGATCATGCAAAACAGGAAAAGTCCAGAGGTACGTGTGTTTGGGAATCTCTGCGTCAGTGACGCGACGATTCCGTTTCCTCCTCCGTTCGGATGCGCATATGTGGCAGATTTGTAGTAACAAACAGCCCTTAGCTCATCTCTAGCAAAGAGATCAGATTAGTTTTTGATGTATGATCCAATCTCGCCGTTTTCTTTGTTTATGTAGTTAAATTAAGCCTAGAGGACACGCTGAATGAACAGACCTTGACCGCAGACAGAATCTCTGAAGTTGCAGGACCGGCGTTTTGCCTCGAAAAGAATTAGTTACCCTCAGAAATTAGTTCACGTCTTTGATGAATTATGTAAACTGTAATAAATTCCAGCGTTGTTGTGTTGTGTTTGCACACAGCTCTCTCTTGAGACCGAGCCCATCAATTGATGTTATTGTTATCAAGGGCCATTATTATAAATCATCGTTGTGTTGAATCCCCCTGGAGGTGATGAGATATTCATTAGCTGCTGTTTCTGTTGGTGCAGTAGTTCATTTGCTCGCTCAACACCGTCTGTTTCACTAAATTTTTTTAGATGAAGATCTGAGATTAGTTTCATACCCCAAATTCGCAGATGGTACTTTTGTTGTTGTTTTTTTTTTTTTTTTTTTTAATCTTTTTTTTTTTATCATCCTTGAACACTTATATCTTAATGAGTTTGGGTCGATATTAGGATAGTAATGCAATTAGTTTTAAATTCAGAATCGACGGAGGTTTGTCTTTGCTTAGGCTCTGATTCAAAGCCTAGTGAGCTGTCACAAGGACTATATTTATACTAACCAAGGAAACTTTTCTAAGTGACTGATTCGGAAAAGACAGGAAGTCTTGCGCTACTCAAATAAAATTCAAATTCAAATTGACTCTGCTGACAGTTTTTAATCTGCAAAGTTTCAAATCTAATTCCAATCTTGTTAAGTCGTGACATGAGGAATACATTTTGGGTCCAAGTATATATTAATTTCATTTGAGAATACTAACGCAACAGCCTTTTTTGAGAAATGTATATTTATATTAAACTAAGCTTTTAAAAAGTCATGGTGTCCCAGACAAAAAAAATTAAAAGTGAATCACTGTATGGCCATTTAAGATTTCAGTAGTATGTACAGCGAACACATTATTTGCTTTTGGCTTCTGATAGAGAGTTTAAACCGTGGTTTCAGGCTTGACTTAAGCAAATAGAGTTAGATTAGAATGCTGCTACGCTATAAGCATCATACTCTAAGCATAAAAATACAAAACGCACAGATACTATATATATAAAACTTGTTTTGTCATTTAAAATGCTATATGTATAGGCTTTGGAAAAGAGCACTACTTTTCTAGCCGTTTTGTTTATATTAGTAGTGTTCTAACTGAATATTATGTGTCTTTGCCTTCCCTGATCTTTTTAAAATTCAGGATCATAAGGTGATGTTTTACCAGTTGGCCTTTATAAATGCTTTTCATGCTTTACATTCTTCAGCTTTCTGGGTTTCTGTGCATGAAATTGGACATTAGTATGTGCATGGGTCTGCAAGCTAATATGCATGAGGCTTTCTGTGTGGAAAAAAAAGTATTTTTGTAAGGGGTGCTTGTAGTAATGGTTATCAAACAGCATTTATGCTCTGTTGTGGTCAGAGTGGTGCGATCTGCTGCTGTCATCAGACTGCAGATTATCAGTTTGTCAGTGGTTTAAAGGCATAGTTTGTGTGTGTATATATATATATATATATATATATATATATATATATATATATATATATATATATATATATATATATATATATATATATACATACATACATACATACATACATACATACATACATACACACACACACACACACACACACACACACACACACACACACACACACACACAGAGATATATAGAGAGAGAGAATCAAAAAGAAAGTGCTGGCACACTCTGACCCTTAGGTGTGGTTTGCTTTATTTCCTCCTTTCTTTAATCAGACATCTAGAGCTGTATACAGCCCTCCAGTATACATTTCTGATCTCTGATTATAGGTGCAGTGCCACTGCGTTTTCTTGTTAGGTATTATTAGTGCATGTATCATATGGATAGTGTTGTGTGTCTTGATTGTCCATTGTTTCTGTAGCACGGGAAAGTGGGTGCCCTGAAGGACCCTTTGCTGGATGACCTGGGAGATTTCAACAGGATGGTGGTGGCCATGAAGAAAATCGGCCTGGATGACACAGAGAAACTCAATCTCTTCAGAGTGGTGGCTGGCGTCCTTCATCTAGGCAATATCGACTTTGAAGAGACAGGAAGCACCTCTGGTAACCATTCATATTGCACCTGTAGTAAAAATTCACCTTTATCAAAATTCACCAAAGATTTAATGACCTAACCCAAGTTTCAAGCAGTTTTGTATACTGCATAAAACAACAAAATCATAACCAGTCAGGGCATATTTGATGTTTATTATGCAACCAGTGAGATTTCACTCTATTTCTATTGGAATAAAGCTGAACTAGAAACCAAACGGCCGATAAAATGTCTTGTGTCGGTTGCAATTACGCCGGTTAGGACAACAAAAGAGATGGGATTTATTGCTTGTGGCTTTGTCATGTCATGCTTGGTTTAGAAATATGCGGTTTCTTTCGGGATAAGAGACTTCAAAATACAACCAATTTTGCTTTTATACAGAATTCTCACCATCTGCGTTCAGTCAGGGAAGAAATTTTCACTGATGTCTGAAGTGTTATTTTATTATTTTCGAGCTCATGCACATGTGCTGATGTTCTCCTCATTAAACTCCCTCACTCTCTCTCGCGCTCTCTCACACACACACACACACACACACACACACACACACACACACACACACACACACACACACACACACACACACACACACCAACCACCACACCATACCATACCCAGCCCTCCTCCAACTCAAAAGACCTCATTAGAGAGCTGCTGTGGGGGTAACGGGGCTCTTTCTAGTGTTGCCAGACGTGCATCCAGGATTTGTTTTCTTCTTCTGATGACGGTACAACACCTTTTACTGCTCTGGCCTGCTCCATTTCTCTGCTCACAATGGAGCTGCTGTCCTGAGATACTTTCAGCTGGAAAACACAAAGCTTAATGTTACAGAGGTCTTACAGGAGACCTGAAAACTATTATGTATGACCATATATTTTTGCAAAGAGCTAGGAGATTGAAGGAGTGTGCTTTTATAAGTGTGTTTTTTGCACACTTAGACATCACTGAGCTTCTGTCTTTTGAATCTATTAATTTTAATCTCCTGTTGGTTTTTAATATACAAATGAAAATTCTTGCATAAGAATTTTAAGGCATACCTTAAAAAAATGTCCCTGTGATATAATTGTCCTGATATGAAGAAAAAAATGCATATTAAAAAATGAAATTCCTCTAAAGGAATTCTGAAATAAAATATATACCATTGTTGTATTACAAATTTATAAAAGGTTAAACACAGACGCCAATATAACAGTATATGCTGAATGTGTATTGTGATTTACATTCTAAGAGCAGGAAGCCCAAGCTCCGAGACAGTTATCTTTTGTCTTTCAGTTCTTGAACATCTGGTAGGTGTCCTAAATCAAGTGTGAATGCTAATCCTAAGGTACAACTGTGCCTTTTGTTTCACCTATGCATTTGAATGACACCTGGATGCTAAATAATCAAGGATCTGGAAAGTTCCTGTTCTGGGCTAAGTTCCTGATCGCATTTGCATACTCTTGTTTTATGGTCTCCACCTCTGTGTACTCCTCCCCCTTTGAAACATATATACTTCAACCTAACATGTTTCAAGTTAGATTTGTTTCTTGAGATTTCTTAAGAAATGATTTTCTTAAAGATTTCTTGAAGACTTCTTGCAGATGACTACAGCAACGAAATAAAAAAACGAACTCCTGCTTTACCAAGAATCTCCTGGTCTCTTCTTAAAAAAGCTAAAAAAAGTTTCCAACACCATCTAGCTATCCATCTATCCAGTCTTGGAAAATGGCAATTAATACGTATACATTAATGTATTCAGAGTTTTGTCAATATAAATAACACATGATATTTGAATTTTAAACTTTTTATTTTTTTATTTTTTTAAATGGTATTCACTCACATAAATGCAGCAACAAAATTAAGTTTTTGTCTTAGTCAGAGACCCTGACACATTTTAGGTCATTTACAGCTTCGAAAAGCATCAGTAGTACATTGAAACATTTAGAAAGCTCTGCTGTCTAGACGCAACATAAGAAACATTATGGGCCTCAGTTTAAAGATGACCATTAAATATTTGCATCTGGTCTCAGGTGGCTGCATTCTGAAGAACCAGACCAGTCAGACGCTGGAATACTGCGCCGAGCTCCTGGGCCTGGACGAGGATGACCTGAGAGTCAGCCTCACCACCAGGGTCATGCTCACCACTGCAGGGGGCGCCAAAGGAACAGTCATCAAGTGAGTGACCCCGCATGTTTACCTTAACATCTGCTCAGCCACTGACCCTCCGCTTTGCTCTTATTTCTTCGATTGCATCAAAAGACAATCAAAAATCATCACAGATCCCTACTTGGTATTTTTCACGCTCTCCTCGCATCTCAATCTTCCCCGCCATGCGAAACGTCTCCTAGTATTACATTTCATCATTGCACCCCATTCACATTCGCATAACTGTTAAATGAATCCTCCGGTCGCTCGCTCGGAGACGAGAGGAGAGCTGAAAATAGCTAATCGCAGCTTTTCCATTAGAGACATGGTCAGTATAATCAAATGTGGCATAGACTAAATTGGCTGAGGGGCCGTAATAGTCTAGTCGCCATCCAAAGTCTTCTGCATTTAAACGGACGTATTTCTTTTTATTGATTACGTAACAGAGAAGGCCTGAGGTATCAAGCGGCTTTTTCCAGACCGTTCCACTTCTGGTTAAAGATAAGACTCGGGTTTGCAATTTTGTGAAACAAAAGCCTAGTTCTTCTCAGCTTTCGCCATGCAAAACCCAAAGTCCAATTACTGCACACGCCAGTTGTCAAAGGAGAGAGCAATTGGAAAAACTCGATTGCCTCGGTTGAATCGTGCGCTCGGTTCTTCGTCGCCCAGGTGGGGTTTTATATTCTGCGGCGCCTGAATGATAGGCCAGGGCTCGGTGGATTAATATTTAACCGAGCACAGATGCTGGACTGGGAGTGTTTGCACTGCATGAATAATAGATGTTTGTCTGAGGGAGTGGCCTGGGGTCTTTTAGGTGTGATGAGAATCAAAGTCGCAAGAGGTTTCGCTGCCCTCCTCATTTGACTGCCAACAGATGCACAACCACGTACATATGCAATATGCGTTTTATGGAAAATTATGGAGACCGTATTCAAACAAGGCTACACTGACCCTTGCATTTCACACCGCTAGACACCGCAGAGGGCGGCAGCTTGCGCCTGACAGAGCTTCATTTCTGAGGCGTATTGTGATTTCTATAAATCTGTTAAAGGCAACAAAGCAGGTGACATTGAGAAGGAAGAGCGCAGCAGCCTCTCGACACTCACGCTTCAGAGGGAATACACTAATGGCATAAAAGCGAGTTAATGAAAAGCAATCTCGCAGCATCGAGATCGTAGAGATTATTGTGAGCCAGGTCCAGCTTTTATTAACTGTGCAGGCAATAAGAGTCACACAGCAGGTATTCCCGCAGCGGGACGGCGCCGCTGAGAGAGCAAGAAGGTTTTATCATACACTTCTGGAGTTTCAGTCCGCCGGTTTCCATACGCCTCTTGAGGATAGCTGTGGAGTCGTTGTGTCTTGTGATTATGAGCTGCTTTGCTTTAACAGGCGTGTGTTATAGAGATTTATTGTGTTTTCATGTAATATCGCTGGCCTGCTGCATTTCAAGCTCTTTAAGCTTCACCGGGATTTCAAGTGCTGTTTGTTTTTGCGTATATACATTTATCAAAGTTCCCTTTGCAGAATAAGTATGAATGGAACCTTTTCCCTTTGCTGTTTTTCGGTTTAATTATGTAATTAATCTGCAGGAGGACCATTAAGTCGGTTTTTATACACCTGATGAACGAAGCAGAAATAGAGGTTGTTGGAATTTAAGAACCAAGGTCTTTTAGAACCAGCTATTTGCATTCTGTAAATAAATGTGACCCTGGACCAAAAATAAACTGTCATAAGGATCAGTGTTGTGAAACTGAGATACGTATGACATGAAAGCTGTCCAGATGAAGTTCTTAGAAGTGCATATTGCTAATGTTTTGATATATTTACGGTAGAATTTATTTAACGTTATCATTGCTTTATATCGTATTTTGGTATAATAGAAGAATGTATAATTTTGACTAATACAGTATATTTTTTGCTGTTGCTATAAATATACCTATGCTACTTACCTTATGCTACTTTTGTGATCCAGGGTTACATATATTCTGTAAGTTTTGGGATTTGTGGTCTTTAGGGAAACTCATGTTATTGTCATTTTGAAAAAACAACTCGCTTTCAGCAGAACCTTACTTTTAATACCTGATAACTGATACAAGATAAAAATAAAAAAACCCTCTAATTTTCTCTCATATATCTGCACCGAACAATTTCACCGATACTTAAATTTATGGCTGTAACAGCCATAATTATATTCGCTTGCCCTCTGTATAACTGTAGAAACACACTATTTGTCAGGTCATACAAAGTCAGAGCAGATTTTTCAGCAGCCTTGAGCGTTTGCAATCAAAATGGAGTTTAAAAAGGAAAATAAATTAAATTTTGACATTATTTCTCATTGGCGTTTTGCTTTCCCCCAAATTGTTTTTTTTTTTTTTTTTTTTTCTACACATTTTGCTTAGAGTGGTAAAACAGCAACTATCTTAATAGCGCAAAGTTGGTTGGAGTAAAACAGAATGGACATGTATTGATGAGGCGGCATTAGCAGAAGCTCTGGCCCAGATTTTGACTCCTCCTGTCCCACTTTGCTCCTCTCCAGGGTGCCTCTGAAGGTGGAACAGGCCAACAATGCCCGTGATGCCCTCGCCAAAGCCATTTACAGCCGGCTCTTTGATCATGTGGTCAAACGGGTCAACCAGTGCTTCCCCTTTGATACGTCCTCCAACTTCATCGGCGTGCTGGACATCGCTGGCTTCGGTGAGCCCAAGTGATAGACACAATGGATGGGTCACGTTGGCTTAAATGAGTGTCCTCATTCACCTGTTTTCAGTGGCTCTTATGCTTTAAACCAGTTGCCAACCTGATGCATAGGAGAAATGAGGCATATCTATGCACATTTTATGACTATTATCAGCTTAACAAATTGAGAGATTTTCTAAATTAATATGGTTTTCAGGGTTTTTTGGTATTTGAATTTAAGGTAACACTTTATTTTAAGGTGTCATAATACAGAGTAATTACCTACTTTGGTACTTCGTAGTAGGTACTGTACTTATATTAAATAAAATGTACTTATCATGTAACTAAGTTATGAAACAGCCTGTAATTACAGTTTGTAATTATGTAGATGTAACAGGCAGCTACTGTTACACATATGTAACAGACAGAGTCTGTTACACAGCTACTTACACTCAAGTACAATCTTGATATGTAATATCCTGTAATCTTAATGTAATTAGAAAGTTATTACATGTGTTTTAGCACATATGTGACAATCTTTTGGTTACATAAGTAGCTGTGTAACACACGCGGTCTGTTACATGTGTGTAACAGTAGCAGCCTGTTACCTCTACATAATTACAAACTGCAAGTACAAACTGTTCCATAACTAAGTTGTAGTAACGTACATAAAACAAAATGTACTTACTGTGTAACTAAGTACTTAGTAGGTAATTACTCTGTATTTTGGACACCTTAAAGTAAAGTGTTACTTTGTACTTTGAATTGTGTGACGCTTTTAAAGGTATATTCTGCATTAAATATGAACAAAATGTCAAAATTATTTGTCAAAAATATTTAAAAGAAATTAATTTATCTTTTAAATATGAAAGTAGTAGTAATAATAATAATAATATAAAAATGAATATTAAAAAATAAAAGTAAAAAAATATATACTTGCAATTAAAGTCTGTAAGGAATTTTTGGGGTCTTTATAAACCAAAATTATTTACCATTGTAATTGCCAGCAGCAGATGTTTTCTGTTGATAGAGGTCAACTTGTATGTAACCTTGAATATTCCTTAAACTTTAAAATAAGCATAGTGTAGGATATGACTCATTGAATATATAGAAGATGAAATGATTCACTAGCTAATAGCTAAGGTTGTGGGATTAACGATAATTGGCTCTCACTAACAGTGTCTCTGTAATAGTGCAACTGTTAAATGCATTTAGAGATATACCTAGCGCATGAATCATAAAATGCTTTTTTTATATTCCTGTCCAGAGTATTTTGAGCACAACAGCTTCGAGCAGTTCTGCATCAACTATTGTAACGAAAAGCTGCAGCAGTTTTTTAATGAACGCATTCTGAAGGAGGTGAGTCATCAGTCTTATTGGGATTTTTAGTATCGATCAGTGACTCATAACTATGCCCTTCTTAAAACTGATGCATAAAGCCATTTCATCTTTCATTGCAAGCACACAATTGTTCCGATTTAACGATTCCAGTTTAACTTCTTTTGAGACGTTCTTGTTCCAGCAGATTAGGTTAAGTATTTTTCCACTTTCAGCAAAAACGATGCTCTTATCTTGTGGTGTTGTGGTTTTTTTTTTTCCTTCTCCCCAGGAGCAAGAGCTGTATCAGAAAGAAGGCCTGGGAGTGAATGAAGTTCATTATGTTGATAATCAGGACTGCATAGGTCAGTGTCCCTTCGGCTGTGAATAACAATGACCTTCCTCCATTCCATTCATTACGGGATGCACTATGGCCCATAGACGCCAACTTAAATATAATGAAGTCCTCTGCATGTGGAAATGTTAAGGTCTCTTAACTCAATGTGCAACAGCGCAAATGCAATTTCTTCTCAAATTATGACCTTCAGAGGTCAAATAACTGTTCCCTGACGACAACGTCGTTATTTGTATACATCACCATGTCTGTTACTCTCTGGACAAGACATGCCGAAGATGAATATTCTAGCAGAAATCCGTGCTGGGTGCCTGAGATAACACAAAAATGAATCCTGGGAGGAACTTCTCTCACACTCGAACTCTCTGGAGAGATTTTAGGAGATAAGATGAAGAGCTCGCTCTGTTTTAGTTTTTTGATGCCGGCTTGAGCAGTGCGGTCTGACCCAAATCACCCTGTCAGAACAGAAAGTCAGTTCAATCTCCGGACACGCAGTGAAATCTTCACCCGGTTCACTGAATGCAAATACCATCACCAGACTGCACTGCGCTGTCTGGAGGTATCAGAACTAATGCCTTTCATCTTTTTTTTTGTCGGTCTGTGCTTTAACCCCTAACGACTTATTGAAGATCTTCTTCGTATGCATTGCGAAAGAAACCACCTCTCTTTTTCTTTTTTTTGGCCCAAGCTGTCAAATTTTAACGACTTGTGTGAGTTTGCACGGTGTGCAGGTGGCTTAACATCTCGCCTCTGATGCGGCGCAAAAAGTAGGCACACAACACCTGCATCGCAGATGTCACTTCTTTTCCGAAGGGAAAGACTCGCTTTCTTTTCGCCAGCTCTGCTTTTCCTAATTCTCTCGATAGTGATGCAACACATGTCCTTGTGACTTCCAAACGGACGCGGAGGTCCTTTCCCTGCATGTCTCCTCATCAATCACCTCACATTTACACTCGGGTGTCTGCTCATGCAAATACATGACTGCACTTGCGTCCGCGCCTCTCTCACCTGCGCACGTCTCAGATGAATTATGCATATGACGGATGCCTTCTCGCTGATTATCAAAAAGGTCTGTGTGTGCCTACAGACTTTGCATTCGTCCATTAAACTTGCTGAGTTCTACTTCACTTTGGGTAATACCTTCTGCTGGGGGATTGAATATATTAATTTACTATTCAACTCGAATTCATTCGCATTGAAAAGTTTCTGTCGTCAGCCACCAAACTTCTCTCTGTGACTTTATTGCTTTGCAGATCTGGTCGAGGCAAAGCTGGTGGGTATCTTGGATATTCTGGATGAGGAGAACCGTCTTCCCCAGCCCAGTGATCAGCACTTTGCAGAGGCGGTTCACAGCAAGCACAAAGATCATTTCCGTCTCACTGTAAGATATTGTTTGGTCCTTTCCAACAGCCACTGCAATACAAAGAAAAGTTTGCGCTACCAGCCTGCAGGTGTAGTTAATAGTTTATCCTTAGTTCTTGACCGCAGACCAGTTTTTTCACTTTCTGTCACAATTTTCAACTGACTTTAGATGTCAGTAAATCTAATCTCAGGAAATTTATTAATGCTCTCATTCATCTTGAATATCAATATTTTTTTAAACGTATTGTAGCTAACAGATTTTGAGTGCAAATGTAATAATTTAGATTTGTTTTGTTAAAGTGTATACATAGTGGTTTGATTTAGATTTTAATGTACATCCTCATTATTCATCATGACTCTGTGTTCATAAAATAATATAGTGTAGTTCGTGCATTTCTTTTCGTCCGGAATTCACTTGATTTGTCATCATGTAATATTCAAATAAATTGTCAAAATGCATACATTTACTTATCATTTTTAGGATTTCCTTTCCACTGAGTCAGTACAGTGTAATGCTAAATCAAACATTCTATGCATTATGCAAAGATCAGTTGGCAACTGTGATAGGTTTACGTAAGAGGGACGGTTTCCTCTAGATGGAGTTACCACAATAGCAAGATGGCCCCTTTTCATGATTTTCTTTTTAGTGTTATAAGAATTAAATTAGCAATTATTTCCATTAATTTCCCTTAATAATATATTCGAAGCATCATTATCCTGTATGCTGATGCATTTGTAAATATTTTACAATTTAGCATTAAATTCACACTGTTCTTAAGGGAGGCATCTTCCCCATCCTACTGAATATTTCCACATTGATTATTACAACAAACATTTCTTACAGCTGCAATTGAATAATACATTAACTATAAATTACAAATATGCATATACTTTTTGGCGTTATATTAGGCTACTGAAATCTGTCAGGAATTAATGTGCTTATTTTTAATGAAAATACCAGTGTTGCAATGCATAATTTAACTTTATTTCTTTTGATTTATTGGGTTAGATATGACCTGGGCGTTCCTTGACAGTTTTTTGTTTTTAATGTAATTTACTCTGACATTTCATCAGTGTCAAGACCAATATGTGCCAGATATGAAGGAAGTCATATACAGAAATACGGCTGCAAAGATGGATTTTGCTGAAAGTTTAATTCTGTGTGGGCTGGTTTTTCAGGTGCCCAGGAAGTCAAAGCTTACAATCCACCGGAATTTGAGAGATGATGAAGGTTTCATGATAAGGCATTTTGCTGGCGCCGTGTGCTATGAGACTGTAAGGTCCCAATTCACTCAGTTCCCATAGAATCCCTTTTTTGTATAAAAAACATCTTATTGTTTTAGTTCTGTAATGTGACAATGTTTAACATAAGTTAATTAATTTCTGCCACACTGTAAAAACAGTTGGGGTCTTTGGGGAATCCCTTTGGTAAAGTTGTTTTTTTTTTTGTGTTTATTTCTATACTCTGCGGGTTTTGTGTGCGTGTGGTGGATGTGTGTGAGCAGACCCAGTTTGTGGAGAAGAATAATGACGCCCTCCACATGTCTTTGGAGAGCCTCGTGTGCGAGTCGAAGGACAAGTTTGTCCGGGATCTCTTTGAGAACAACTCAAATTCCAAGGACTCAAAGCAGAAGGCTGGCAAACTCAGCTTTATCAGTGTGGGAAACAAATTCAAGGTGAATCTGTCCTTATGCTTTGAACTTCTTATTCTCCTGATAGCCAGGGAACGCGTTTTATCAAAGGTGTTAACAGGCCTGAAGATATGACAAAAAATGTAAGCTCTGAAGACTGCTGGCTTTCCAAAGATTAGGAGTTCATCAAGGATTTGTCTTTAGACCGCTGTAGATTTTGTTTGTGGGGCTAGATATTTGTTTTCTTTTTGTTCCTCTTGATAGATGTAGGTTTTAAAAGCTTTTGTGAGAGACTTTACCTCTTACCTGTTGATCTAATTCCTTTCCTTCTAACTTTTGCCCTTTCTCCATCCTCCTTTCTTAGACCTTCTCCTGTTTCTTCAGCCTTTCCCTGTGAAAAGTTCTGGGATGAAATAAATATGTAAAGAGAAACAAGGAAAAAGTGAAAAAAACTGAAGCTTTTGTAGGGTAAGCCTGGCTGAAATATTCAGTGCCAGCACCACAGGGTAACCTGCAACCTCATAAACAAATGCAGATCTTAGTTTTCTCCCACCCTTTTCCTCCAGCCTCTTTCACCCACTTGGTCCGTTGCCATGTCTTTGTGCCATTTCGCTGCCACATTTTTGTTCTCCGTTATAGTTGTTTGTCATGAAATCATACACGAGAAATGCATACTTCAAGAGAACCTTCACTTTACACATCACCATGTGATTTATGTCACCATTATTTATTGAATTTGTAGAAAAGATCTTCATAGTTGGACCAATCACTGGCATAATGCACGTTCGTTACTTCTTCTATGTGTTAATGTTTGATACATTTGCATGGCTGCGCAAGTTTACAGTTGTGTGTGTATGTGTGTAAACGATTGTATTTTTTTTTTTTTTTAAAAGATGGTCTTAATGAACAGGACTCACTCTCACATTTCATTTCTGCTAAACTTTTATAGACACAACTGAACCTTCTACTGGAAAAGCTACGCAGTACGGTGAGTAATGTGTTATTTATTCATTTTAAAAACGTTGGCCACTTGTTTTGGTTATTACTGAGTGTGTCTAATGCATGCCGCAAACCAGGCGGCACAGCAAATGATGCAACGTGACAGTTGCTGATTTATGGCACTGGTAAATGACACATTAAAATGAATAAAATGTGCTTGTTGCTTTACATGTCTGGAAGACGGTATCTTCCTGTCTAAGTAGGCAGTTGTCTTGCCTAGAATGTGCAGTTTGGAGCCTTTTCGCCAACTGTGATGATACAAAAAAAACCTAAATCTAGCACACTTTTTATAATTTATTATGCATTTCTACTACTAGCAATAGAAAGAAATTCGCAAAGATATCAAATTTACAGACACTTCCTAAGCAGCTATATACAAAATTAAATAAAATGATATAAAATAAAATTTAATAAAATACTCGAAGCAGCACTGACGAGTAGAATAAGCTGCTTTTTAAAATTAATCATTTAAAACATTTTAAATTGTAGTAATATTTCAGTATTACTGTTTTTTGATTAAGTAAATGCAGCACTGGTGAGCATAAGACACTCAAAAACATAAGAAAAAAAAAAACCTTGTTTGAATGACAGTGTCTCTAAAAATGTTTGCACTGCTCACATTTAATATGCGAAAATAGTCTAATGTAGAATAAACCCCATGCCATTTAGTCAAAGGTGTTGCCATTCTGTCTATAAATAATATTGTTTGTTCTCTGTTAAACTGTAATAACTTCTCGTGTGTATGTGTTGAAAAGGGCTCCAGTTTTATCCGTTGTGTGAAGCCTAATCTGAAGATGGTGAGCCACCAGTTTGAAGGAGCTCAGATTCTGTCTCAGCTGCAGTGCTCAGGTATGTATATGATTGTATAGGTGCATTACTTATTTAAAAAAAAAAAATTGTTCGCAATTCATCTCGCAGCACTTGTGGTAATGCTTCAAATATTTCAATTTAAGAAAACCCATCACAAACACACAGCGCTCATCAGTCGCAAGCTCTTTTTTAAAACAAATCCCGATATTGCCTATGGAGCGGCCATATTAAATGTGAGCTCCACTGATTTTTCATTATCTTTTGGAGGTGCCGTTACCACAAGAGTGTTTTGAAGGTTGGTGTTATTGCGATTTATGGCCTGTTAGCAAAGTTTCAGAAATAAACTTTCAGGCGAGCGATATAAGAAAAGCATGCACTTGGAGCTTCGCTGGTATGTGGGTTTGCCGGTTAGTTTGATGCTTTAGACTTGTTAACTAGTTTTGATCTTTTAAGCGCAAAGCAAGTGGTACTTATGTTTTCTTGTCGAAGGCAAGTGTTCAAATACAGGTTGAGTGCACATGTTGAATCTTACTTTAAACTTGCTTCATGCTTCAGCTCCGGTCTTTTAAGCAGCAAGTCCTGTATCTTCACCGGCTTTGTGATCTGTACTTCTCTTCTCCTCTCAGGCATGGTATCAGTGCTGGACCTGATGCAGGGTGGCTTCCCCTCCCGAGCTCCGTTTCACGAGCTTTACAACATGTACAAACAGTACATGCCCAACAAGCTCACAAGGCTTGATCCTCGGCTCTTTTGCAAAGTAAACCTCTATTGTTTATTTTTCTCTTTATCGTTGCACGTACAATTAATAATAGCTCGTTCTATTCTTATTGTTATTCGCCTGAACATAATGTACATAATTAGGATTAGCATGATAGATGGAGACTAGGCGAATTATTTTTAGAGAAAACTACGCGACCTTTCATATCCACGTGCCAAAGCACGCACAGAGTAATCCCTCATCGATTTCCATGATAAATGATAGTGGTTTATCATTGGTTAGTTACAGATACATTTGAAAGTCAAATTACTTTTTAATCATACACCCATGGTTAAAGCTAAAGTATTTACTTAATCATAGAATGTACAATTAGATTCCACACGAATACAGTATTTGATTAGGCTGCAATTAATGATTGATTGCAATTATTGAAAATGACTTCTTTATCCTGATGATCATGCTTGTAATGTAATGTCTAGACTCTAGAGTATAATCAAGGTTTAACAACAAGGGCTTCTCTCTCAGGCCTTGATTTTGGCTTTTTACCGAAGCATATTTTAGCAGCTTTTTTTTTTTTTTTTTAATATGTATTCGATCTTTAAATGTTGTTTTCCCCCAAAAAACTATTTACAGCAATTTATGTTTTTCATTTGCTATAATGGCTGAAATTTTTAACACCGTAATGTTACTTTTTGACAGCTGCAGACTTCATGAACTCTTTAGCTGCAAATGTGCAAAACATTATTGATCCTGTTACAGTGTGTTCATGGCGTTGTTTGCATCCATTTGGTGTTTTTGAAAAACTGTCAGTGGCAAACCTTAATGTTTTGAATCGTTGAAAAGGAGAAGTCTAGTTAAAATTCTTTGAGATGTGTTAGTTAAAGAAAAATCAAGCTTTTAATTTAGATTTTCAGTTAAGCATTTTCAGGAGCATATTTGTTTTATAAATGTCATTTTTCATAAAATATAGTCCCCCTCTCTCTTAAAAATATCTGTTTGTGACAATTTATGTTTTCCATTTACAATACCAGCTGGAAATGTAACCGCCTTAATGCAACTATTTGACAGCTACAAACATCATAAAAGCAAAGAGACAGAAAGCATTACTGACTTGTTTATTATTTTCACATTATTCTGATTTCACCTCACAATTCACTCTGTTCTAAACGGCACAGAAAACCAAGTGTTTAAATTTCCAAGGCGTAAAAACATCAAATTGTTTTTAATGGAAGAGCATTAGCACAGGCTTGAGGCCATCGTGCCATTCTTGTTGGTATCTAATAGATATTTAATAAAGTACACATTGCACTGTCTGATTACATTGTCTCCTTCTGCAGGCTCTGTTTAAAGCACTTGGCCTAAACGCGAACGATTACAAGTTTGGCTTGACCAGGGTTTTCTTCCGCCCCGGGAAGGTGATAATTTCTTATGATATTTCTCACGAGGGTTGGGATAATACAAGACTGTTTCATTAAGCTGGCGCACATGGGAAACCTCGTAAATGCAGCTATATAAATCCTAACGGGTATCTGTGTTTGCTTCAGTTTGCAGAGTTCGACCAGATCATGAAGTCTGATCCGGAGCACCTGGCCGAGCTTGTAAAACGGGTCAATAAGTGGCTGGTGTGCAGCCGCTGGAAAAAGGTCCAGTGGTGCACACTGTCAGTTATTAAATGTGCGTCACCCTTCATAACCTCAGTAAACTGCCTTTCATAAAAGCAATTAGAAGCGTCCCACGCCCTTCCATTCACCTGTTCAGAGTTGCAGTTTGATGCTGTTGATGAGTAAGCATCTTTTTCCTCTTTCTTTTGCTTGACCCAGTGAGGAACAAAATGAGCTTCAGGGCAAGTGCCTGCATCAAGATTCAGAAGACTGTTCGCATGTGGCTATGCAAAAGAAGACACAAGCCTCGGTATGTACACGCACCAGCATGCCTCTATCAGTGACCGTGATTGCTCATTCATTGCAAACCCAGTGTGAGGATCTGTTTTCCAACACTTATGTCAGTGTGGTGTCACTGTGTTGTTTGCAGATGTTTGGAGTTTTTGAAAAGCTGTCAGTGACTGATCTGAATTATGCATTGGATCAATGAAAAATCTTTTGGAAGTCGAGTTTGAAATTCTTAGTAATGCGTTCTTTCATGTTTGTTACATATGGTTTTGAAAAGCTTTTAGAATTTTTTTTTCCCAAAAAAAAGTCTACTATGTTTTTCTTACCTTGAAAAGATCTTTGAAAAAGATCGCCGCTCACCTAAAAACGAGCATTCGCTGAAGGCCGTGCAAGATGTTGACAGGTTCCTGTTCCTTTTGTTGATTTGGAGAAATTTAGCGTTGCATCACTTCTTCACCAGTGGTTCAACTGTAGTGAATGGGTGCCGTCAGAATAAACAGTTGATAAAAGCATCACAATAACAGTCTATCGGTTCATGTCTTGAGAAGTAAAATACACTTGCAAAAGTGTATTTGTAAGTAGCAAATATACTTCATTAAGATATTTTTATCTTCAAATTATTGCTTCTAAAGATAATATTGCAAAATCCATTATACATAATATTGCGTTCTTCGGTTAAAAAATTATCCTGTGTGAATCAGCAGATCAAGCACCGTTTAAAAGTGAAAACAGTCCAAAATAACTATAATTGTTGTTGGATTTTGAAGTGAGGGGGACAGCAGGAGATGGACTACACACTGGTGCAAAACGTGGTGTTATGTACTCGTTTTAAAACCTTAATGACACGCAGCTTTACACTTCACCAGATTTTTCAACACTTTATTGTGATATTTTTATCACCCTTTGGAGCTCTCGTTCTTATGGCACCTATTAACTGCAGAGATTGGTCAGCATCTGATACAATGCTGAATTTGGTGTACAGAGCATGTAGATTTGAATAAACTAATAGCCTGGACATAAAAGTGAATGCAATTGTCTCTATTATCTTGGCAGCATTGATGGCTTGGTGAAGGTGAAAAATTTGAGGAAAAGGATGGAGAAATTCAACGAAGCTGTAAATGGACTCAAAGAGGGAAAACAGGAAATGAGCAAACAGGTGGAAGAACTGGCCGCCTCCACCGATGCCCTCATGGCCAAGATTAAGGTGAGCTTTTCCATTGGAAAACCGCCCAAGGTTGACAAACCCCCTTTCACCTCCTCCAGCTTACAAAGCACAAAGATGTAACGCGGTGTAGCTCTTTTCTTAGTCTGCCGTCGTGTATCGGTTTCCATGCATAATTCAACAGGTGTGTGTTTTTCCATGTCCTGATGAAGGCGGTCTAAAGCTGTGGCTAGAATTGTCTGCCAGCTTCAAGTGTCTCTCTTTTTAGGGCCCAGAGAAAGAGAGCTGAAGCTTTTCATCTCATTCAGAAGAAAATCTAGCACTCAACAGCAGAGTAAATAAATACAAAGTATGCAAATCGACAGTCGACAATGAGATTTCTGTCTGCAGATCATCATTGACATTCGCGCCACACGCTGTCAAGGCGATTTTCAAGGCTTTGCCGCATTATGCCGTTTCTAGTGTTGATTTCTTGCCTTCCTCCGAACTTTCAGCTGCGGCTGATTGAATGCAGTATATGCATTGTTGTATTCTCTACGTGGAGCCCAACCTCATCTGTCAGACTCGGAGTGCATTATTGACAGGGAGCTCCAGAGACATTGCGCCCTCTCCCTGATAGATAGCTGGCACCGGAGCTGAAACTTTTCCACCTGAACACTCCGTTCCTCCCTCTAAATGAGATGCGCTATGCACTTCTGCACCCGTGATGGCCCTCTTTGTTATTAGCATAGCACATTTTGATTAGCATCTGGTTTTTGATTGGCGATGCCTCCTATTACCTTACCATCTGGACTGGAGATTACTGTGGCCTCCCTGGCTAATAACGTAGATTGTGTCAATGGCTGTCATTCAACACACTAGCGTTAACTCATCTAGCGTTAGGGGGTGAGACGGACCTTGTCATCGAGTCCCCACCCCTCTGAGGTACAATGATCATTCACAATGCTTGCACCCCTCCACGCACCTCTGGTGCTCTGCCAGATGGCACCAAATCCACATCCAGGTTTAATGAATATCTGCAGGATATTAATACAACAGCGGTGCATGTGGCCCAGCGTCACCGCTGTCTCCAAGCTGACGAGTAACCACTGAGTTGCTGACACTTTTTTTGTGAAACGGTGCTCAAATTTGTTTAACGAAGCACAGGAGGAAAAGCTTTTTAAAGGAGACGCTGAGTGGCCTGTCCTGTCATCATTTGTCATCATTTACTCGATTTTCCAACCTCTTATTATTATTATTTTCTTTCTTCCTGGAAAAACAACAAAAGGAGATGCATTTTTTGGATATAATGTCCAAGCTTCGGTGTTCCGTACAATGAAAGTGGATAGTGGTTTATGCCGTCAAGCTTTGAAAAAGTACTTAAAAGTATCATAAATACACAAATGAAAAACTGTATTCTAAGTCTTCTCATTAAAAACATACTAAAAACCAGATTAAACTGAAGTTATTTACCAGAAATCCTATTGTACCCTCAGTTTAAAAATCAAATTTTCAGTCATGCTTCTATAAATACACATTGCAATCAGTGGTGGCAGTATTTTCTTTTAGTTGAAAACAAGCTCAAATGATGTCTGAGAGAATACTTGATGGGATACATTTAGTTTTTTTGCACAAAACTGTTCTATTGCTAGGGAACACAGTTTTAAACGAAGGTATCGTATTGTAAAAGCTGGGTCCCCTTACTCATTTTTTTTACAGCCTTTACTAAATAAACAAATACCGTTTGCATTTCTGCGTTATAAATTCACTTTTATTGTATGGGAAACAGAAGCTCTTATTTTGTTTCACACAAAAAAGACAGGTTTACAATCAAGTGTAGTCCACACAAGTGAACCTTCTCATTTTAGTAGCCAGTTTTGCCTGATCCTCTCTTATGAACCAGTTCTTGCAATGAAAATCTCAAAAGGGCAAGTTGCTAATTTTAGTCATTTAATCAATTTCCAAAGTAAAGTATTATAACTGAAACGTATCCGATTAAATCAAATCTTCAAATTTTCCGTCAGTCTACAGTGATGAGCCGCAAGGATATCGAGCAGGAGTATGAGGGCCTGGTCAAACGCTCGGAGCAGCTCCTCTCCTCGATGCAGAAGAAGAAGCAGGAGCAGGAGGAGACGGAGAGACTCAAGCGCATCCA